>NW_013666130.1:307222-311929 GCF_000517525.1 Limulus polyphemus
TATCACTAAATATAACACAGAACGCCTAATTATCACTAAATATAACACAGAGTGACTAATTATCACCAGAAGTAACACAGAGTGACTAATTATCATCAAATATAACACAGAGAGGCTAATTATCACTAAATATAACACAGAGTGACTAATTATCCCGAGAAGTAACATAGAGTGACAAATTATCACCACAAGCAACACAAAGTGGCTAATTACACAAGCCTGCGAATTTAAACTTTATAAAAGTTGTTTTGGTTTTAATAACGGTTTTTCCCATAATTCAGCTATGCTGATTTCGAAAATCATATCTTTTTTTATCGCGTAAGTTTTTTTTTACAAATCGGGGAAAAAACTCTTACTTAGATCAAATTATTATTTCGTTTACCACAATGAATTTTTTTATTATGTTTGTTAACAAAAATACAAACAAACTGAAGAACATTGAAGTCAAACGAATATGCATCCTCATTCTTCTTGGGTTTTTTTTTTTTGTGAAATCTACGTCTTTTAGTCTCAAAACTACGTGATGTGGTCTTTCTTTTATATATTGCGTTATGACGTTTTGTGAAAAATCTGTACGTGATGGAGAAAATGGATATCATTTTCGGATTCAGGGTACAGGAATTACTGAAGAACGTAAAAATTTCAAGACTATAAAACCATTGCAGGCCTGTGTTATCACCAGAAGTAACACAGTGACTAATCATCACCAGAAGTAACAAAGAGTGACTAATTATCACCAGAAGTAACACAAGGTGACTAAACATAATTATGTTGAAATATACCAGTAATTGACTCAGCTAAACACGTAGTTTGCGCGCAGATTCTGTGATGACAGGGGGGAATGTTCCTTCACTTTTACGAGTTTTCGATAATTTAAAAAATTTCCCTGATTTATTTAATCCCTTTTTCACATTCCTTGACTTTCCAGGACTTACGGGTTGGTGGTCACCCTATTAAGCGTACCATTCTGCGTCGCATAGCTTGAAACAGAACCATTTAAACATAAATAAATTGTCAAAAACTTTTGTAGGCAAGATTTTAATTTTATTCTTTTGAAACATTGACAAAAAAAAATTAATTGATTATCTTATAAAGTAACTTGTGTTATTGTTATGTAAATAGCACTTCGTGTGGCTTGGAGATGAATATGGAAATAGGTGTTGATGGCTTCATGCATACAGTTAGCATACTTTTCCACTTAAGCTAAAATGGCCCAGCTTTAAATCTAATATTTCATAAACCAAACCTGAGAACGGATCATTCAGAGAGAGAGAGAGAGAGAGCTCTTTCATCACTGGATTTTACTTTCATGCAAAGCACAGTTAATAAGATGCAAAATACCATCTGGTGTTCATCAAACAATTTTAAGGCAGAATAATTTTCTACAAGACAATGAGTGGTGACAACAAATGAGGTTGTAATTCCCAATATATTACCAATGGTAATTTATGGTAGAGGTTTGCTTTATCATCATTCTTGTAGCCCTTAATTATAATTGTTTTATCTATAAATACTAGAACACAAGAGTCCAAATTTGTGTTTAATGACTGACAAGTACTTGTAAAATAAGAATGCAAGTTTTTGAAAAAATTTTTGTTACGTTAATTCATAAATTTGTGATATATCAAAATATATAATTTTAGCGTTACATCTACTGTTAATACGCTAATATCTCGATGTCATTATCAGTTTTGTAATGTAAATGTTTTTATCAATTAAAACTGCTAAGTTTCAATGAGCCATTTTCAGGTAATGTATCATTAACAACAATTACATCTTTATACAAACAGACTGTTCTCTACGTTAAATACCTTTCCTTTAACTGAGAGTTTTCTGCCCTCTTACAACAATATATCGAGTCGGTTCATTACATCTTCAGGTAGTGCATTATTCATAGGTTTATTTTTCTCACTTTTCCTAATTTCTCCATCTCGGTTTCAAAATCAGAGACGTCTAAAATTTCATTCCAGATCCACTTTTTGTCTCCCACAAGTTACTGCCCAAGAGGTCTATAGTTCATTTTCTACTGATGTCTAATGGCTTTTGGCATATAAACTGTAGCTTTTGAAGAATTATACCGCATATGTAAATAGCGTTTCAGAGAAGTTTTTGTTTTTAATCGTCCACCCCGACTGACGACTTGTGGCATTGAACAAAAAACCTCTTGGGCAGTGAATAGTGGAAAACAAAAGACAGATTTGAAATGCTATTTTACACCCTTCTGTTTTCGAATCCGAAACGGACAAATAAAAACAAGTGTGGTAAAAGCACCTACAGTTTATGATTGTTATCACTATAATTTTCTTTCTACCTAATGGAAATGTTTCGACAGTCTTACAGGTTTATGCAGAGTAGCTAGTTCGCATACATTTTCAGATATAAAATTGTTGGATAGCTTTATTAGGCACTCTCTTCAGCCAAATAAAGACATTAATAGATTGAAATAATGTGCTTATAACACACTAATAACTGTGTTAAATAAATAAATTTTAAATTTATTTATTACTGTGGTGGGCACAACATAGATAGCCCATTGTATAGCTTTGTCCTTCATTGCAAACAAACTGCCCATACAATTATTTTATTATGTAACACCCCATCTAATGTTAATTTAGTAGATAATAACCAGTCGCTTTGAGTTGTTAATATAAGTTTACATTTCAACACTAAGCCTACTTACTTTCCAGTTCTGTTATGATTAATCAATTTCTAAACACTGTGTAGTAATTTCCGAGATTTATACAAGTCAAAGTGAGTGCATATGTAAGCTCGCCAAATGGGCTCGCCATATCAACTGTCCAAGGGCCCGGCTGAATGAAAGCTGGTTATGCCGTAAAGCACCTTTAGGCTATATCATCATATAATCATAAAAAGCATAGTTTTGGCTTTTCTTAGCATATAGTCGCTTGACACATTAAGAACGACTGAAATAATAATTTGAGTAATAATTAATATATATTTGTTACTTTATAGATTTAACAGATATTTGTTGTTACTTTATTAACGTTTTTACGCTGATACTGTGAGCTAAAATCGGCTGCTGCTATGATTATTTCCTTGTTTATGAGCTGTTGCTGTCTTAATTTAGGATCTTCTTTTTAATAAATTCTTAAAAATGTTAAAGAAGAGAAAAAAAGAGGACCTTGCTGGATCTCGATACTTCTGTGCACATGCAATGATATTCAACTCCACGAGTGTATAATGAGATCATTAAGTTCATAACTTATTCGTTATTAACTGAATATGATGAAAATATGTTATAAAAATCGAAAGTGGAAGGCTGAAACTTCTAGAAAAAATACATACTGCAAAGCAATGCCTACGCTACAGGAATAATGTATATTACATCAATATAGATGCACCAATGAGAATAAAAAATATATGACGACATAAGCACCGAAATGATTGTATAGAAAGAACTTTGAAATTCTAATACATAATTGCTAGGTACTAATACTAAATAGTTTTCTTACGTTTTTTTTTCTTCAACAATTTCTATTGAAACAAAAGGAACATATCAGGGGCTTGATCTGTCTTTTGGATTTTAAGCTTGTCTCTAATAATTAACTGTAATGCCCTTTTATCATTACAAATGAGTCGAAATAACATCAAATAATTTTACAATTAGTAAAAAAATCGAGAAAGAAACTGGTGGCAATTTAGTATAGATAACTATAACGATAGGTAAAACAACAACGTTAAAACACCGATAAAAATATACAGTTATCTTTTAACTACAGGGTTAATTAAAGATCAATGTCTTTAAAAAAATATGTTTAAGATAAAAGTATTCAATAACTCTGGTGTCAAATCAGTAGAAACTTCTAAAAACAGGAACTTCATTATAACCTGTACGAGTGGTTTACGCTCGTAATAATTTTAATTTATTATGAACTTTTCGAGGATCACGTAACTCTCATATTAATATTCGTCAACAGTTTGATTTTCATTTGCCTGGTCAGCTTTTCTAACAGAATTTAAAATAGTTTGTTAGGCATTATGCTTCAAATGCTTCATTATGCTTACTGCTGGTTTCTCCCCACCACAATTCGGTTCGAGTCTAGCTTGTTTTAACAGGCAAGTACTATTCACGGTTTTCTCTTGGTTCACTGTTTCACGATCTTCCAGTTATTTGTATACTTTTTCTCGTCAGTAATTTCTGAATACCATCTTTGCAAAATAAAGACAAATCATACGACATACATCAGTTTCTTAGCGACACTTTACATACTTTGTTTTATGTACAGAAAGTATTCATATTATTGGGGGTTAATTGAACGTTAAAAGAACGATGTTTCAGGTCCCTTGTTATCCTTGGACTTGGTACTTCCATCCTGGATATCATCAGTCTGATGGTGATGAGTATGCGCTATGGACTAATACAGCAATTTCCATTGTAACAAGCTTCTGGGAAGGACAGTGAAGACAATCAGATATCATGCATCTTTAGAAAATTTCCACAAGTCATCTCTAATTTAGCAGTGACAGACTAGAAAGAAAGCAGCTAGTCGTCACCACCCACCGCCAACTCTTGGGCTACTCTTTTACCAACGAATGGCGAGATTGATCGCCACATTATAACGCCCCCACGGCTGAAAGGACGAGCATGTTTGGTGGGACGGGCCTTAACTACTTGGCCATGCGGGCCCATGTTGTTTCTTACTGAGCACAAAGCTATGCAAAGGACTATCTGTGCTCTGCCCACCA
>NW_013666130.1:312929-318048 GCF_000517525.1 Limulus polyphemus
TTCATACGCATATTGTCATTTTAATTACCTAGATGATTGACATGTAAATGATATGCAAGATGAGATTAATTAATATGCATATAATAATCAGTATTCACATTATAATTTATAATTAACTTTTATTAATTAAAGGTTAATATGCAAGTAATAATATAATTTAATATCAAAATATTTTTTTAATAATTCATATGCAAGTCCTTCATATCAGTGGATGTTTTCCACATAATGAAGATGTTGATAGGTATCATCATTATGACTCGTCATCAACACCAGATGGCGCATTGTTAACATTGATCTTTACATATTATGTCACTAAATGTACAATTTTTGCTTTCAAAGTTAATCTTTAAGCATTCTTCTGTTTGAAAATAACAACATACGATGATCTTAGTATATTATAATTTTACTCTCTAATGAACAAGTGGAAAAAATATTTAAGAAAAATTTTAATTGTGCACCAAAAACTAAGGAAACAAGGACAAGGATGTTGGACATACACACACTTGTGAGGTTGTACAGAGGAAGGTTTATTACACCATGCCCATTCTTACCCTGTTTTCTCACTTTTTGGTGCACCTATTCCTACACTTTCAATTTTTTAAAATAGTTTTCCTAATTGTTCATGCACATTTTTTTCATACAAGGTGACATGATCTTATACATCATTCATTCATTTGTGTTTATATCCTGTATGTATATCACCAATGTGGGTAAGCACCATAATATGGTGTGTGCAAAAAAATGGTGTATATATGTGTGTATGTGGTGTGCATTCTCTTCACTTATGGTGTGTGTGTACATATTGTAAGTGTGCATGTGTGCTGTACATGTGATGGTACACACTCTGTAGTATGCAATATTATTTGAGTGATGTAGTTAAGGTTGTGTGCATATACTAAAGGTTGATAAATTAGTTAATTAATTTAATTAACTACTTCATGTAGTTCAACTAGAATTTCATGTAAGTAAAACTTGTAATGCATGTTGTCATTTATTAAAGAAACAGGTTTAAGCTGGACTTTGTCCTTGTTTATTTACATGTAAGTACAATGATAATTATTAAAACACTACATAGTTACATGTAACTATCAGTCTACTTTTACTCTAGCACTAGTTAACTCAGGGAAATAGCTTTGAAGTCTTATAAACCAAAAGAGATACCTTGAAAGAAATACATTTTGTTCCTTTTTTTGTATAGTTGCTGGACTCATTAAGTTAGCTTCAACACCTCCTCAGTATACAGAGTGAGTGATGAGACATATGTGTTTTAAAATGGAATCCCCGTTCAAGGTCTTACCTGATGTATGTCAAATAGCTCTTCTTTACTGTGACGTTTAGTATAGAAAAATGCTAGCACTAGCACGTAGACCCTGTACTGTTGTTCTGTTTGGTGCACTTATAAATATGGTAAGTCCGTTTATTACACAGCTAGAAGCATTTAAAATGTCAGTCAGTCAGTGAGATAGAGAAATTTGTGGTTTTGTGATATTACTAAACTGGGCTGTAGGTATTCTGTGAAATTGGCATCATGTTTTTCAAATGAGGATCCATCTACATAATGGAGAAGACAAGGAATATTAATATGAAGAAAATAACTTTGTTTAAACAATTGAAATTTAAAGGTCCTTTTCAGGCCCGTCAAATCATGAAACAGAAAAAGCTATTTTCGAACATATCACCTCTACTGGTGAAACATATTTATCATTTCTAATATTTACAATGAACATAGGCATTAGTTTATTGTCTGATCTATCTTACAAGTTTACTATGAATGATTACCTATAAATCTGAACAGTTGATCTTAGATCATAATCCCCTACCTAATTCTTGAAGTTTTGTGAATAAATGTTTCAGCATGTGTGACAACAGCCTTACTTAGGGTTAATGACTTTTCTTAAAGATATTATTATGTTGGTTCCTGAGTTATCATGTAATCAAAAAATCGAAGAAATAAGAACAAGAAATTTAAACTTTTTGCTATAATATTTACAGACATTCCCAGAATTTGTGACTCACTCATTAAATAGATATTGTTACAAAATGAAATACTGTATATTATTGTAAAGTTCTGATGACCTAGTGAGGAGAGAGTTAAAATACCATTTCGATGAACAATCCGAGCCATCCCTACATAAGCAGTGCTACCGACTGCCTGATTAAACAAATAGTCTTTACAGCTCGCATTTGGGGCCATACTAACATGTGTATACCGTATTTAAAAACTCCGAATAACCATTAATATCTGTTCTCCATTTGTGACAAACGCGTGCATCGCCTTGTTTTACGTCATAATACAATAAGGTTATAGAAATATTTGAATTTCATAGTTTGATCTACACGTTTTATTTCCAACTGAGTCCTGTTATTATTCCATTGTCTGGTTAATTTACATATCCAGAACTTTTGGTTGTTAATTATTTATACCTCAATTTAGACTAGAAAAACATTTTTCACTTTTGCAATCTAAAAAATACAAAACCTTTCAGTAATGAGGCTTCGCCATGACATTCCTTGTTTCTTATATGCTTAATTACTAAAGTGTCAAATCTATATAAATATAATAGTACTGTCTGTTGTATGTCCATGTAACTACTTCGCAGGGTTTGGATGGATCTTCACCAAATATGGTATGAAGGTTTGTTGGGTTCATGCGGAGAAACATGCAAATTTACGGTTTCACATTTTGTATTTTGTAGTTTTTACGGGCGCTTTTTACAATTACATATAAGGAAAGCAACTTTTCATGTCCTAATATAACCTTTCATTAATCATGAATTTAGATAACTTCCGTCCAGGGGACTGGTACTCCAGCTGGTAAAGAAATATAATGAAAATACAAAACGGAAGAATCTGCTTGGATATATTTCATGATACAATATAAAATTTTAAATGTATTACATTGTAAAAAGGCTACATTATGTGTCTGATTCAAATGCATTTTCTTCTGTTCACAATATATGTAATAATCTCCCGTTCTTGTAACTATTGGGGCACGAAATATCTTGATGGATCTTCAGCACGAAAGCAATCATGTATATATAATTATATATCTCTTGTCCCCGAGTATTAAATCATATATCTTAAACTCAATAGGTGTCGCTGAAATGGTGATATTAACCACCCCTAAACGATAAACACTAGAACACAGCTGAATCTAAGATAAATAATAATAACCGGTAATATATAAAAAATCATTTACAAGAATGCGATAAACAGTTCATAGGGAAAAAATATTGTGAATAACATATCGCTAATGTGGGATAACTGTGTAATCTTGCACATCCAGCGAATTTGACTATGATGGTAGCAGCTTTGTATTTACTTCAACTTTGAGTGTTACCACAGCTTTGTATTTACTTCAATGTTGCGTGTAACCACAGCTTTGTATTTACTTCAACTTTGCGTGTTACCACAACTTTGTATTTACTTCAACTTTGCGTGTAACCACAGCTTTGTGTTTACTTCGGCTTTGTGACAAACATTTCATAGTGAAAAATTACCAAACAAAAAATCCTTACATTAAGAAAAGTTGTGCTTTTTTTATTTGCACAGTCATTTCTGTATATATATATATATTATCTAAACTTATTGAAATGTACCAAAACCGTTCAAACTTGACCTGATAGACTGAAGGGAATACAGTCAATAGCACCAACCGCCACTCTTGGGCTACTCCTGTATGACCGAGTTGTTGGTATTCAATCGTCACTCCTATTATAGCGCACACAGGACCACTTTAACGTCAAGAGGACGCGAACCAAGAACCTTCGGATTCACAGTTCGGGCACGCTAACCTTAGAACACGCCACACCCAAGCAGTGAAACATGTTTCTGCTAATTTGAGATAAATGATCACTTGCAAGGTGGGGAAATGTGGTAAGTTTACGTATAAAAATAAGATATTTAAATTTTAGCCACAACTTAAATAAACAGCCGCGGTGTACAGCACAGATAGCTTATTGTGTAGCTTGCGCATAAAATAACAATAACATAATTAAACAGGTTCGGTAGTAACTTATTTGATCAATTTGTTTGTTTATTTGTAATTAAGCACAAAGCTACACAATAAGCCTTCTGTTCTCTTCCCACCACATGTATTGAAACCCAGTTTCTAGCGTTGTAAGTCCGCTGTACCATATACACATATTCGTGTTGATTACAAAGAACCTCTGTATGTCTGAAAAAAAAGTGTATCTACAATCACCAATCTGAGTCTTAATCTGACTGATTCGTTTACATCATCTTGTGAATAACATATCGCTAATGTGGGATAACTGTGTAATCTTGCACATCCAGCGAATTTGAATATGATAGTAGCAGCTTTGTATTTACTTCAACTTTACGTGTAACCACAGCTTTATATTTACTTCAACTTTGCGTGTAACCACAGCTTTGTATTTACTTCAATGTTGCGTGTAACCACAGCTTTGTATTTACTTCAACTTTGCATAGGCTGTGGTTACACGCAAAGTTGAAGTAAATACAAAGCTGTGGTTACACGCAAAGTTGAAGTAAATACAAAGCTGTGGTTACACGCAAAGTTGAAGTAAATACAAAGCTGTGGTTACACGCAAAGTTGAAGTAAATACAAAGCTGTGGTTGTCCGTATCATTTAATAAAACTCCTCTATGTTTACAATTTGGTTGGCCTTAAGTTTCGACATACGCTAAATAAAACAATCTGTGTTGCATTATAAAACGTTGTTTTAAGGGGAACACAAAGATGTTTAATTTCTTACTGTGTTTAGTATTTAAACCTGAACAGCACTGCAACACATGGGCTAGACGGCCAGGCCAGCGACCCCAAGGTACAGGCATAGCTCTCCTTAATTTAGAAATGCTAACAAGGGAGAGAGCAACCGATCATACACCGTCTAAACGACTCCTATTATCTGAATTATGGGATTGACTCTTACTTTTATAACACGCGGAAAAGTGTATAAAAGCGGGATAATTTTGAGCGATTTATCTTACACTCGACTCTTGGACATTGCGATATACAGCCCAGCATGCTAACCAATACGTCACGCCTGGCTCTTTATCACATTTAGCAGCTTTTTAGCCACAAACTCAGTTTCTTAGGCTGAAGGCAATTAAACTTTTAATCACGTAATGCCTAA
>NW_013666130.1:318996-328313 GCF_000517525.1 Limulus polyphemus
CCTCGGCGCTTTATTCTACATTTAGTCTAGCTTTCTAGCCACAAACTACAGTTCTTAGGTCTGAAGGCAATAAACTTTTAAATCACGTAATGCCTAATTAAATGCCTAACAAAACTTAATCGTGATATTATTACGTACAGGTGACCAAATAATTTTTTAAATCTATAATTTTAATTTTTATTAAAGCAGGAAAATAATTTTGGTCGTATATTGTTAGATTTTGACGGATTTTGAAAGAAACTCAGATTTTTTTCATTTTTACAGAAATACTGGGAACTAATCTGAAAGTATAGAATCTACTTGCTCGTTTTACATTAACTCCTAAAACGAATACATTATGTGCTAAAACAGCAGAGTTGACAATATCTTAATAAAAACAACAAGAAAAAGAAACAAAATTTTGCCTGATATAACAGATGTTGTACAGGATTTGGAATACACGAGAACTGGAAAATCTACACACAATGGCTAAGAATTAACTAGCGTCGACAAAGTGGAACTAGAATTTGAGTTGTTGTTTAATCATTAATGTCAAATCCACTTACCTAAAAACACGCACATGGTTACAAGAGCGAAACACGAACACAAGCTCATGTTTGAGGTGTAATCTGATGTTTTGGTTTTTGTTGTACTGCAAGTCCAGTGAACAGTTTCGAAAAAAATTCACGTTGCTTTCTGTCAATCACCCACTAAGCCGTCTGACGCCATCACCGAACGAACAAGAACTTCCCTGCTACCATACTGCCATTCCGGCGTTGTTTCGTTTGTAGCACATGCTCTATGTCAAGCGTAGTGTACTTGCTTTGCACTAGGGTGCTTGTACGTCTACGCGACAAAATATAACGCGACATCAATGTTACTTGCTAATAACAAAACAGGCTCTACTGCAATATTTGAGGGTACTATCTTTTTTTACTATAAAGAGACTGATTTTCAGAGGGTAAATATTGCTAATATCCAATGTTTTACTTTTACATATTTTTCCCTACTCTTTTTATATCATTTACCACTACGATTATAACTGATTATTTAATGTAGCTTATAAAATGTATCAAAGCACTTTATGATATTAACGGAATTTGTGTTTTTAGAAGTCCTGCATAACATGTATTTCTTTTAGTATTTAACTACTGCTTAAAAACAGCAACATCAAGGTAAAAGTTGAGACATACACGTGTATCTGTCTGTATTTTATTGCGTTTGTTATTTTAAAGAAATAACATAAAACTATTAGTTTGTTTCACTTACATGTATTTTCCTTTTAAAGAGAATTAAAATATGCTAAGTTACAGAATATAGACTAGAAAAAAGTCACTCGACAGCAACAACCGCAAACTCTTGAATGTCCTTCTGCTCTCCACAGCTCCAAAGTGCGGAACGGTATTTTTTTAAGTCAACGAGATGCAACACACAGACCCTGAGATTCACAGTTTGGCACACTAAGCACTAAGCCACGACTGGTAAAACATGAATTTCATTTGTTATATACCTCGTATTATATAAACTATGATTTGCTATGTAAAAAACTTTATAACAAAAAAGGCACGAACTCATATTTTAGAGTTTTATGCTTTAAATTCCTTTAAACGTTGAACCTTCAGATACTTTTAAATTTGCACATTACGTTCATTCAGGGATTTATAAAAGGTGAAATACATATATAAATGAATGAACTACTATTGAACAGGAAAGGAATCGTAAGCAATGTTAAATACGAAAAATCACAAATCCATATTCATCCAACATTACCTGACATTAATAATCTTTTATTATCAATTTAATTCCTGTTTGTTATAATTTATGTCGTCACATTTTATACCGATAGGAGAATTGCAAGAATTGAAATATTTTTTTCACATTTTAAGATTTCTATTTGTAGAAAATGTATTTTCAAGTGGATGTATAGACGATCTGTAGTTTGAAATATATAGAGACTGATTTAAAAGTAAGTATGGACATGTATACTGTATATAGGAAGGGTTAGAATTAACAAAATATTCATTAGCAAGTTGCTTTTGAAAGAATCTAGCAAATATCTTGTTCAAACTAACAGCTGAATAAGAACGTTGTAAACTAATTTTTCAGATGGTTAACAATCGGAGAAAGAGAAGCAAGTTTGAATTACATTCAGTATAATACATTTCAGGTTAGGGTTATTTAAGCACATAAAAAATGTTCATAAGTTTTGAATATAAGTCATATATAGTTGGAAAAGTGTTTGGTGAAATTCAACAAGACACCAAAACAAAGGCACTGAACCTACTTCATGAATCATAAAGACCAAAATACAAGCAAGTCACAACAGCTGATCCTTTTAGGACTACTGACCTAAGTGACTAAAGACGGCAGGAGATAAATATTTTTTGCTATCTTCTTTTTTTCGAAAAAGCGATATAAGAAGATTAGGAGATGCTAGAATGCTTATGATAAGTGAGTTATTGTGGAAGCTGGTAAAAAAAAACGTTTTAACGACTACCAATGAAGGGTTTACTGCGTAAGTATTCAGGACAATCACCTAGTGTTTATTGTATACATTAATTGTATATTCATACCTTCCCACTGTACATTCGCATGTATACAATATATATACGTAAAATTATGACTACTATTTATAATTTTGTATACTTACTGTAACTATATTCACTAGTGTAAAGATTTTCTATAACTTTAGACCCAACTAGAGTAAATGTTTTTGTTACATTAATTGTCTATACAATTACAAGATTGAGTACAAACGAAAACTACACCCTAAGCCTCTAGAATTATGGAAAACTACGGGTGCTTAATTTGCCGGTTCAAAAGTCATTATTGAAGTATAAAGCAACATGACTGTACAAATAAATCCTGATATATTTGAAAACAACAAATTTGCTCGAGAATATATGATTTATCGTGTTTCAAGATATCTAAACGACCATAAGTAACTAATTTTATTAGTTAAAACAATTTAATTAATGTAATATGTATTAATAGCTACTCGTCACCGAAGCATTCTCGCCCTTTCAGTCGTAGGGGCGTTATAATATCACGATCAATCCCACTTTTCGTGGGTAAAAAAAGTAATCCAAGAATTGACAGTGGGTGGTGTTGAATAGCTGTCTTCCTTTTTCCCCTTAGCCTAACACTTGTACTTTAAGGACAGATAGCCTCTGAGTAACGTTTCGGAAAATTCAACAAACAAACAAAAAATTCATCTGGTGTATTACTTCAAAGTTAGGGACAGCTAGAGAAGATAGCCTTCAAGTACCTCTACACGAACATGCAAACAAACAAATTTAATAACTCGTGTAGCTAAATGCTGCTCATTAGCTTCACCTATGTAGGTTTTTCACTTATATTTATAAAATGCCTATTATTTATTGATTTACAACAGTATCTTCAATTTAAAAATTATGCGCATTTTGTGATATTATGATGCACACAAATTTCCCTTAAGAGTAATTGGGAAGGATTCGGAGAATAATAGGAGGTTCGCTCATGAAATGTTTCACGAAGTAAATTAGAATACTCTGAGTTGTGAAGAAGAAAGAGACTGAACACGATGTGAAACAGTCTTTATTTATTTTTTAAAACACCAGCAAAGACATTGTATCTTACGAAAGACGGTGCCTTTTCTGGAGTGTAAACATCAAAATGAAGGAGAAAAAGAAATCTGTAAAATTACACGAAAATATGTTCCAGACTGAGAAAACACAGCATTATACACACAGAATAATAATACTATTATTTCCAGGACATGTTTCCTACTTAACCATTGTTGGTTATTCCAATTGAAAAATAACGAAGGCTGTAGCCTTGAGGTATCTCCTGATTCGCCAGTGGAAAAGATCGTTGTATACTTTCACATAGTATGCTCAACTTTACAGAAATATTTCCCACAAAAAGGTGTACGTAATACCATAGTTGAGAGACCCACTTGACCAACGTTTATATTTAAAACTACGTATCCTTGTACACATGAAAATTTTGGAAAACTATATGCAAAGTTTGCTGAATAAATAGGGTAGAAAGCATTTAGTATGCCTGCATACTACAATCATTAACTATAAACCAAAATTTGATTTGCTATTACAGAAAATAAATTTTCTGAAAACCGGGGTTAGGAAAGATATAAAAAACAAAAATAACATTTCAGTTATTGTCCCCAAAAGCCATCTTGATGAAAATATCCAGATTTAGTGTACAAAATCGTTAACTGACCCACTGGGTGACACATAATTTCTCTTGCTCCTAAAAGGAGTGGAAGGCCGCCTGGATGGATCACCTGTTTTAACCGCTCGCATCTTTATACAGTAGTATGTTGTCAGTCAGTCAGTCAGTAGACACTAAAATGACGTCACATAAGAAACGCTTAATGTTGCAATTTGTGCTGTCGTGACGTTAGTAAAACGTGCGTATGCCATCATTCACCAGAAGAATTATGTATTATGTAGGCTACAACACAGCATGGAATATGAACTTCAAAAGTAAGAAATGAAAATATTTGTTATTCTTAATTTTGGTTTTATTTACTCTTGAAACACTTTCGGGGACCCTGCGGAAATACATCTATCTTACACATTATCCTTATATAGCAATAGGATTTTAATTATTAATTTCGGTGTATAACAAAAGTTAGAGAATCCGAATATTTGATTAGCAACGAGCTTTTGTAAGTCTTACTACATTTAATTGAAATTTCAGAGCACTTTGATCTTCACCTTTCCTTTCCATGGAAAGATAAACCACGTGGTTATTTGTTTGTTTTTGAATTTTAACGGCTGCCTTGCAGGGCAGAGAAGAGAATTTGTTTACTGATGTTACCAGTGCTCTTCTGACTGGTTACTCTCCTATTGATTCCCTATCTTTTGCCTTTTCCATATATTAGGTCATCTGTTTGTTTGTTTTGAATTTCGTACAAAGCTACACGAGGGTTATCTGCACTAGCCGTCCCTAATTTAGCAGTATAAGACTAGAGGGAAGGCAGCTAGTCATCACCCCTCACCACCAACTCTTGGGCTACTCTTTTACCAACGAATAGTGGGATTGACCGTCACATTATAACGTCCCCACGGCTAAAAGGGTGAGCATGTTTGGTGGGATGGGGATTCGAACTCGCGACCCACAGATTGCGAGTCGAGCGCCCTAACCACCTTGCCATGCCGGGCCAAACCACGTGCTTCTGTATGATTTCTTAGTGAAAAAGTTAGTATAACTTGCAAACAATCACTACTGCCATCTGTTAGGCGACTTTTATACTATAGGTGATATTTATATATTTTTTAACACGAAGAGTTCAATAATAGTGTCAGTTTCACAAAATCATTTAAACAAAATAGCTTACAATGTTGTCATATATTTTGGTACTACTTTCGGAAGCAAAGGAATACTTCTATAGAAACTGCCTCTAGACACACGCCTATAAAACTAAAAAGATTTCATGGACGATTTTGTGTGGCTATTTATTAAGTGGATTAGCAGTTTGTTTTGTTGTTGTTGTTGTTTGCTGATCTGTGTTGAGATGTTTAGCTGATTCTATTGGTAATCATAAGAAAATACTTGTAAATACTATTTTAGCATAATATACTAAATTCAATGTGTTTAGTTCAATAATAGTGCATGTTCTTTCGCTCTGTAGTTTAGTTCAATAATAGTGCATGTTCTTTCGCTCTGTAGTTTTTCAGAGCGAAAGAACATGCACTATTAATGAACTAAACTACAGAGAGAAAGAACATGCACTAATATTGAACTAAACTACAGAGCGAAAGAACACGATGGTCAGAATTTCGTGTAGGTGTGTTTTCCACCAATGTCGGACTATATTTTATAAAACTTGTGTATTTTACTATACGTATAATTTTTTCCTTTTCATTAAAGAATTATTTTCATATGTCTAAATCGTAAAATAAAAAATAATTTTAATTCTACCTTTGAGAATATACAAGACATTTATAAATGAGTTGAATTAAAACCACATTTCTTGCATAATATCGAAAAATAACTGTTCTAAAAACATTGTACTAAAAAAACAAGTTAAAGTACACTATCAATATTATTTTTTGTAATAAAGTTTGTTTGAATTGTATCGCCTTCCGGTGGAACAGCGGTAAGTCTATGGATTTACAATGCTAAAAACAGGAGTTCGATTCCTCTCGGTGGTCACTGCAGATAAATTGATGTGGCTTTGCTATAAAGAAACACATTCGAATTGTATTATATATCTACTCTTCGACTTTGGCGTCCTCTGTACGTCGATTAAAAAACTAAACGGTTTCATATATTTATTATATCATAGGGAAAAAAATCATACTTTTGTGCAATGATTTCAACAATACAAGTTTTTAGACACAAACAATAATTGTTTCGTATTTCCTTTCTTTTAAATTATATGATCTGCATAAGTTACTTAATTCAAGTAGCTTCTTGATGTGTTTCACATTTTGCAACATTACACTAATAAATACTCACCATTTAATGTAAACAGAGCAATATGTGAACACTGGTACTTCCAAAAAAGGTTGGATGTTGCATACTGTACCATACAACTTCCAACCCATTTGATTACTTGCAATATCTTCTTGAAGTAGGTTTACGTGTATTTGATGAGAAGATACTGAGGTTAATATTTAACGTATTTTAACTTCAATTGTATCAAACTGTTAGAGTAAGATTTGGCGAATAAAGTAAAATTGATAGAATAGCCTATTTCTTTTTCACAACGTTTGCGATATCTAACTATCATGATTACTATTTTTGATTTCATATATGACATCATTTAGAAGTCAACACACTTTTTTTTTCTTGAGAAACTTATAGATAACAAGGTCATGATTCTCTGCGAGTGAATAGTTCTCGGGTACACCTATGGTCTTATTTATTTATGGAAAGGTACTAATTAAAAAAAATATGTTCATTATATAAGGATCAGTCACAGCACAATTCACGTTGTTTTAGATACAGGTTATAATAAGATCACTTCTACTATGAAAAAAACAACAACAAAAAACACGTCAACAGTAATATTTTAGATATTTTATTTTTCTTGCTACTTTTGAAAGTTTCGATTCAACAATTTAATTGTTTTATAATATAAATACAAATTTGCTAATCGCTTGTGATATTTTGAATACGATATATATATATATATATGTTTTTTGTTTTTTTACAAGAGAATCTTATTAAAGATCCAGTCTATTTTTCGCAAAGACCTTCTGTTTCGAATATCTGAGCTTGTTCTAATTACGCTGCATACATAATTAACCCATGCTTGTTTAAATACTATTTCATATCATTATCTCACGAATGAACAAAACAGTAAATTCTGATTTTATGTGCCCACTCTAATTTACAGAGAAGAAAAACTATCGTTTAAACTGTAGGCGCTACTAAACTGTGTTTGTAATTAAACAAAACGTTGTTGTTTTCTTAGTGCAAAGCTACACAATGAGCTATTTACACTCTGTTCACTTGAGGAATCCAACTCCAAATTTTAATATTATAAGTTCATTAACTTACCGCTGACCCAGCAGAGGCAAATAAAAATTAACATTCACATAGTAATATTATAAGTTCATTAAATTATCGCTGACCCAGCAGAGGCAAATAAAAATTAACATTCACATAGTAATGAGCTTAGAGCAGTGCTCTATAGATGGCACTGAAAGCGCCGATTTTTTTATTTTATTTATTTTAATGCATACATCATAACATCGATCGGTCTGAAAACTAAGTGTCTTGTCCCAGCGTGAAGTAAACTAGCTTATGCGAGACAATTTGTTCTACGTCGGCGGTGTCCTCTAATGAAGTATATATAACATGCAGTCTTCCAAGCTCAACTAATGATAAGGGAGCTCGTAATAGTTTCATGATGATTGGTTTAATACTTAGCTGAAGTTAATTGTTTTGGAGAAACGGAACCCATAAAAGTTATGAAAATATAGTTTACAGTCTACATACTTATTTCATATCAAACGTACTTCTTTGTTACTCTCATATAAGGCCATGCGTATAGAAACTGTTACACACAATACATGTTCAAATGAAGATACAGCTTCAAAATAGTAAGAAATGTTGCGTTTTAGTTTTAAATAATTTAATTTATTGCTGTCTTTGACTTCATCAGAAGAAACAAGGGGTGTTTAGTGTTATTGTTTGTCCGTTCGCGTATATTAGCAACTTAAAAAAAACAAAAACTGGGTAATTAAAAAGTGTTGCTGACAGGTAGAAACTAAAACCTCGGTATTCATACCATGAATTATATCGCGTATCACCTAACACTTCAGTATCCATATCATAAATTATATATCTAACACTTCAGTATCCATGCCATAAATTATATCACGTGTACCACCTAACACTTCAATATCCATACCATAAATTATATCACGCGTGTCGGGATATTGAAGTGTTAGGATACCATAAATTATATCACTGGTATGGATATTGAAGTGTTAGGTGGCACGTGTGATATAATTTATGGTATGGATATTGAAGTGTTAGGTGGCACGTGGAGTTATATCTCATGTGTCACCTAACACTTCAATATCCATACCATAAATTATATCACGAGTGTCACCATTCATGTTATATAAAACGAGCAATTAAACACATAACAAAAGTTACTTATACTGTGTGTTGTATTAAATTTCTTGTTACATTAAATAAGCAATTCAACACATTCTAGAAACTTATACTATGTATCTTTTACCATTTCTTGTTACATACAAATACCTCCATATAAGGATCGTGTGTTGTTAAATAGAAATCAATATTTACTTATGTATAATACAAATATTGTTACTAACACCAGAGATCTAATGCAAGTTTGTCATTATGCATTGTATATGAAACATTATTCATTACTACATGTAATTACTAGCAATATTGACTCCAAATTAAGCAACTTTGGACTAGTGCTAGAAGTTATTTTTTGACTTCACAAACTGACTGAAATAATAATCAACAGGTCCTTTAACAGACTATGTTTCTGTTACAATTTGTTAACACACCTAATTAACCTGCTGGATTTTGTATGGTATTAACAGTCTAAAGCATAAAGGATGTATGGTATTAACAGTCTAAAGCATAAAGGATGTATGGTATTAACAGTCTAAAGCATAAAGGATGTATGGTATTAACAGTCTAAAGCATAAAGGACAACACATCTAGCAATTTCCATCTTAAGCAGTGTATCATCAAAATATTCGGAAACTTTTAAAAATAACGTGTGTTGATGTGAGATAACATTTGTTGTTGTGTTTTTATTCACATACACTTCATGCAGATCTACCGGAGTCCAAAGATGATGAGGATCTTCACTCATCATATTTATCACTTTC
>NW_013666130.1:329313-333454 GCF_000517525.1 Limulus polyphemus
ATTTTATAATATTGTGTATGTGCTGAAGACCAACTGGAGCTCCTGATACACGTATTCTCACCTCATTAGCAAGCTGGTCGCTTTATTCATCACGTTCTTTTAGATCGCATGCTTTAAATGCTATTTTTTTCCAGTTCTGTGATGAATCAATTCACAACACAGTCCTCAGTTTTTCTATCTCGAGGATGGCCACAGAGCAGTTTCCTAAAATCAAATTTTCTGGTGTCTGATCTCCTTCGATGAGGTGATAGTTCACGGTGCGCACTTTCTCTGCTGAAATCTCTTTTCTTGAGATGTATGTGTGTAAATACACACTTAAGACACTGTATGGTCAGATCAGGTCTGATACTAAGCTGTTTTAGTTTGGTACGAAATGTGTGTCTTCTCGCTGTTGACTGCTCTGATAATGTTTTTGATGCGAGTAAGACGTGCAGAAACCAGTTTTTGAAGTAACAATTATTCATAATAACTCAATACATAGTACCTTCAAAATAATTAATTATAGTTAGTGATATGCATTAATGTCTTGATAAAACTTTTATATAAGTAAAAATGCAAATCAGCAGAACCATAAAGTATTTGAAAGTCGTTCTGATTCTGTATATATAATACAAGTATAAATTATAATAGACATTAAAATATTATAAGTAAAATAAAAGAGATTGAATGTGTTATATTTTCATGTATCAGATTTGTCACGTGAAAAAATAATGATAGAGACACCATAATGTCGTGACAACACAAAATGTTTAAGGGCAACCATAATATCACATGACTCGATTATAACGGGTCAACATTATCAGTGGCTCTGTCTGGATATAATAACATGTACATGACTCACGTTTATTTATCATATGGAAGTATTTGAAAAAAACAACGACAAGAGACATCATTATATAGTTCTACTTAATAGTTATCTTATTTTAATAACATATGTAAACATATGTTATATTTATGTAAATATTATATAAATATTTGAGTTACCTGAGGTACAGGAGACACGAAAAGTATGTATCCTTGTTTATAAATAACATATTATCTCATCTGTATATAATTATTGTGTAAATATTTGTTTTATCTAGGGTACAGGAGTTACGAAAATATGTATCCTTGTTTATAATTAACATATGATCTAATCTTATATAATTATTGTGTAAATATTTGAGTTACCTGAAGTACGTGACTAACGAAAAGTATGTATCCTTATTTATAAATAACATATGATCTCATCTTTATATAATTATTGTGTAAATATTTGTTTTATCTAGGGTACAAGAGTTACGAAAAATATGTATCCTTGTTTATAATTAACATATGATCTAATCTGTATATAATTATTGTGTAAATATTTGAGTTATCTGAGGTACATGAGTATCGAAAAGTATGTAATCTTGTTTATAAATTAGGTTCATAGGTTCGTACATGGCTCGGCATGACCAGGTTGTTACGGCACTCGACTCGCAATCTGAGGGTCGCGGGTTCGAATCCCCGTCACACCAAACATGCTCGCCCTTTCAGCCGTGGGGGCGTTATAATGTGACGGTCAATCCCACTATTCGTTGGTAAAAGAGTAGCCCAAGAGTTGGCGGTGTGTGGTGATGACTAGCTGCCTTCCCTTAAGTCTTACACTGCTAAATTAAGGACGGCTAGCGCAGATAGCCCTCGTGTAGCTTTGCGCGAAATTCAAAAAACAAACAAACAATAGGTTCGTACATAAAACCAGCTAATAATAAATATAAGCTCCAGATATACAAGATCTAAACTCTTTTTCATGGAGATTGTCCATTGCTAATGCCTCATTGCTGTAAATAGTCAGCAATACTATGTTTTCATGGTGAACCATTCTTTTTAAACGATGTAATATTTCAGAAATTTTATTTACACATTATGAAATACGAATTGATACAAGAGAACAGTTTATAACTTTGTTAAAATTAAATAATAATATACATAACCCTTGAACCAGAGCAAATTTTAGTCATGTCATATTATTCGCATTTTAATTACAGTTCACACCCAAAAATTAATTTTAATTATTATTTATCAAGGCGAGCGCCCATATGATAATCAACCAGGAGACCCTA
The DNA here is from genome assembly GCF_000517525.1 of Limulus polyphemus. Taxonomy (NCBI): domain Eukaryota; kingdom Metazoa; phylum Arthropoda; class Merostomata; order Xiphosura; family Limulidae; genus Limulus; species Limulus polyphemus. The sequence goes on from NW_013666130.1 coordinate 331,398, forward strand.
CTCATATTATTCATATTTTAGTTACACTTCGCACCCAAAAACTCGTTTTAATTGTTATTTATAAAGGTGCGCACCCATCTGATAATCAAACAGGAGACCCTACTCATATCATTCACATTTTAATTACAGTTCACACCCAAAAATAATTTTAATTGTTATTTATAAAGGTGAGCACCCATCTGATAATCAAGCAGGAGACCCTAGTGAGTAAAATGCTCATACAAATCATGATATACATCATGGGGTCCCAACAGCATGTGAAACAACTCTGTGGTCTGATGAGTCTTAACACTTTATTTGACCTTCTGACCCGTCCTGACCTATATGCAGTGGACATTTCTATGTAACTTACCTTACACCAATGTTAAGCCTGGTGACACTATTTGTTACCATGCATAAATGATTTATTAAACAGCGTTCAGGTTAGTCATTCCTCATCGCTATGATTTCACGCTCATAAGAAAAACATTCTCAAGGGTGTCGACATGGCACCCACATCATAATGACTCATTGCATCCTAAAGAACAAATAACTATCCAAAACCTTATATATGTATATACTTTACTGCAAAGTCTTACTTACTCTATCTACTGTACCACTCGACTATATTATTGTCATTTATAATGCACCCGAAGTGCGGGGTAAAGGGATGAAAACTATTAATTATCAGATTCACAGTTACGACACACTAACGACTGAGCCACACCTGGTTCATCTATCCAGAGTTAATAATTAAATAAAACTTTTCTGGGAAAAAGTTTTATCTGTAAGGACTGGGCGTGGCCAGTAGTTAGCATGCCCGAACTATGAATACAAATATTTATGGTTTGCGTCTCGTTGCTCAATAACGTGCTTTGACGTTCGACCCGCTGTAAGAGTAACTGTCAAATCCTACTATTCAGTCAGATAGGAGTGGTTTACGAACTGGTGCTGGGTGATGTTGACTATCTGCCTTAACTCTAGTCCATAAGTTCAAAATTTTGGACGGCTAGGCAAAGATAGCCCTTGTCTAGTTTAAATTCTGAAAAAAAAATGGCTCACTTAAACATGCACATGAAAACTTCCACTACAGATATAGGTTTGTAATGTTAAAACGGAGAAATATTAATACATGAACAAATCAGACACATCAAGACTTACTGTAACACTCAATGTGCGAGTGGATGGGCATATATCAGTCACTACCAATTACTAAGGTAAGTTATATGGAAGGGGCAGACAATGGACATATATCAGTCACTACCAATTACTAAGGTAAGTTATATTGAAGGGGCAGACAATGGACATATATCAGTCACTACCACCTACTAAGGTAAGTTATATTGAAGGGTCAGACAATGGACATATATCAGTCACTACCACCTACTAAGGTAAGTTATATTGAAGGGTCAGACAATGGACATATATCAGTCACTACCACCTTCAATACAACTTACCTTAGTAGGGTCAGACAATGGGCATATATCAGTCACTAACCTACTAAGGTAAGTTATATTGAAGTGTCAGACAATGGACATATATCAGTCACTAACCTACTAAGGTAAGTTATATTGAAGTGTCAGACAATGGGCATATATCAGTCACTAACCTACTAAGGTAAGTTATATTGAAGGGTCAGACAATGGACATATATCAGTCACTACCACCTACTAAGGTAAGTTATATTGAAGGGTCAGACAATGGACATATATCAGTCACTACCATACTAAGGTAAGTTGTATTAAAGGGTCAGACAATGAACATATATCAGTCACTAACCTACTAAGGTAAGTTATATTGAAGTGTCAGACAATGGACATATATCAGTCACTACCACCTACTAAGGTAAGTTATATTGAAGGGTCAGACAATGGACATATATCAGTCACTACCACCTACTAAGGTAAGTTGTATTGAAGGGTCAGACAATGGACATATATCAGTCACTAACCTACTAAGGTAAGTTATATTGAAGGGTCAGACAATGGACATATATCAGTCACTACCACCTACTAAGGTAAGTTATATTGAAGTGTCAGACAATGGGCATATATCAGTCACTACCACCTACTAAGGTA
>NW_013666130.1:334386-339257 GCF_000517525.1 Limulus polyphemus
CTTTACTCTCTATAAAAAGTGGCTTTTTTTCGAGCAGATAAGAAAACGTAAAGCTTTATTGGTGAATAAACCTCTTTCTAACATTAGTTTAATAAAATTTTATAGAATTGGTTACCGTCGCGAAAAACAAGGGCCAAACTATAAATATAAACAAAGATTAAATTTTTGGCATACATTTTGTTTACCACAAAAAAAATTAATCCGCACTAGACAAAATAAATTATACTTAATTTGATTTATTTTTAATTGAAGCTATGTTTGGTGTATTTCAAGTGCTCTGCATGAATGTATATTACTGGTAATATATAGTTTTTACATGGTCCTCTAGATGGCGATAAAAAGTCGCTGTTGTCACCACAATAAAGACTTTAAAATAGTAAACTTATCTACAGTAAGTATAAAGATAAGATGGTACAGTTTAATGTCTATCTGTTGTTGTACACAAGTTGCCATGAGAGCGGTCCATTTCACCGAATTAATGGATACTGATCTTTCAGGTGGTGACTGATGTAACCTCCGTTTAGTTAAATAAACACTAGTTTCGGTCTTAGGCCTAACATCAGTTTGATTCGGATAAATCCAGTTAAAGTGTTCGCCGAATAACATCATTTGTTTTCAGTATTTTTGGAAATTGTCTGTTATAATTCTCAGAGGAGGTAAGGTTTACTTAAACTGTTCGACCAATGAAATCATTTGTTTTCAATGTTATGGGTAACTGTCTGTCATAATTCTCAGAGAAGACTACATTTAAAAAGTAGGGTTTGATCAATAACATTAGTTCTTTCAATGTTTCTAGAAACTGTTTCTAATAATTCTCAGAAGTAAGACCTAATTAAGTGTTTGACTAATAACACCAATTACTAGAAAGTGACACAGTCGTCAGAGGAAGTCCATATAAGCCAGATACTACAAAACCAAGATAAGTTAACAACAGTACTTTCTACAGTGGACAAAAAACAAAAACAAAAAAATCCATAAAGTAGCCTAATCTCTTTTTCTTGGAAACGTGTAACAGAAGTAGTCAAGCCGTTTCGGTAATGAACCCATTGAGTATTGCCACAGGTGGCACCTTTCCCATCTTGTACAACTGTATAATGATGAAAATACCGCGTTTCCGAGCCAGTCGACAAACAACTACGTGTAGCTGACTGATCTCTGAAAGATGAAATTTAAAAAGTGTGAAGTTATATCCTTACAATTGGAAACGTATCATTCTTTGATGTCAAGCAGAAAGCTATATCATAAACAAATAGCTAGGGTGAAATAACTATTACAACTATTAGTTTCTGTTCATTCCTATTATGAAACTTAAAACGGTTCCAGCATTTCCTGTGAGAAATCACAAACACTCTTAATCAGTAGCATACTGATGATTTGTGAAGATACGAAATAGACTTGGATAGTGCAGATAGATGACGTTTACAGTATACCCCTCAATAGCCTTATCTTATTACGTTACATACGTACACGTCACCGCACGACGCAACTTTTGCTTACAAAGGACAGGTTTCCCCCTTCTGCTTTGAACTTCCGGCTCATTTAAACCTCGGAATATAGAAATCTCTGTTCCTTGGGCTAGGAGCGTGTGTGAAGAAATTACTTCAATACATACTGAGAGGAATGGAGCGTTTGGTTGCAAAAGCGGGAGGAAGGGACGTAGAGTATTACCATATAGGTTTAACATTTTGTGTCATGTTACATTTATTATAATGTTATACGTTGCATCTATTAGTGGAACACGTTGCTAATGTTACATGTTATTTGTAACACAGAAGTGGTCAATACTCAAATTTCACTTTAGGCTTTACACACATGCGTGAATAAAGAAGCTTAATATAATTTCATAGCGATTTCATTGTGATTCCTTTACACCATAAACTAAACTATAATTTTACAGACGTAAAACATACCTTTCCATTGTTATTAAAATATCTTGCAGGAGCAAAATAGAATATATATTACGTCCAGAACTAACTGTTTGATTGTAAATCTTTCACAAAAACTAGCATAAACATACATTAAAAATGAGAGTTCAAGTTTACTTTTAATTTACTTTTTTAAAAAATGTCCTTTGTTTTATCGAAATAAATAAGTTGTAAACATACTTCGGTTGTGGCAGTAATTAAGCAGTGTATAAATGTACCTAAACGTAGGAAACCGTGTGTATTATTCAGAAATACTATTGTTTTAATACGCAGTGCGAACTGACACCTCAAGTGAGAACAGTGTGTATTCTTCAGAAACACTATTGTTTTAATACGTAGTGCGAACCGACTCCTTAAGAGACAACCGTGAGTATTCGTCCAAAATACTACTATTTTGATACGGAGTGTGAACTGACTCCTTAATTAACAACAGTGTGTATTTTTCAGAAACTCTAGTATTTGAATACAGAGTGTGAACTGACTCCTTAACTAACAACAGTGTGTATTCTTCATTATATGCTGTTCAAAAATACTGTAGTGTGTAATAAGGACTGTAAACAGAGACTTTATAAAAATAAAACTTCACAATAAAAATCGTAGCTCTGAACACGGATGATAAAACATATACTATTTTGTCACAGCTATAATTCATATCTTAATTGCATAGAATGTTACATATCTAGGCTCAGAATCTTTTGACTATCACTCCAGGGACCATGGGTCACGCGATGTGTAGCCCCCCCCCCCACTTTCTGCTGACATTGTAGCACGCGAGTGAAAAAAACATGACTGCTGCAAGTTCAGCTTTCTTTTGCTTAGAAAATTTTCGAATCAAAAAACGATCTTTGAATATTTCCACCGCTCTCACTGATGCATGTAAAATGCATTACACAGTATGCAGTTAGGGTTGGAGGTTTGATCTGATATAAAATACAATACGAAACAACGAGAAGATGAACTATAATATACACTGTTGTTTAGGTTATAAGTCTGATGTGATAATAAGAATTCTTTAATTAACCTTTCTGGTAAAACAAGGCGCATAGAACATCTAGAATAAATAAAACATTTAATCGGATAATACTGCACAGTGTTCTAACAATATCTCCGTTTGGCATTCTTTAAGAAAGTGCTTTGTAAAATAGAGTAATATCATCATTATGTGTACGTTACAAATCGATAAAAAAACACATCAAGAGAACGGAAACAGGCTTTTAAGTTATACGGTGTGATGTCACATCACAATAAGACTGATAATCTTTATACATTTTTATTTACTATTTCTAAACCGGTTTCCAGTGAGAACAGTGTATAAGATAGCATTTAAACCACACGCAAATGCAAGACGCTAAGTGTTTGGCCGAGATACTACGATATATTTCCGAGTGGTAATACATAAAATACAGATTAACATGATTCGCTAGCCTACGTATTATGCTCTATAGGTTTTTAAGTAATGCATTCACAAGTAGTAAGTTCCCTAAGCATTATTAAACACTGGACGTATAGCCGATCGAATCGAGTTAAACTAAATTTAAAAAGTTTCAAATGCTAGATATTACTTTGAGTTTTTGGGTAAGAAGCTTAACAACATTTTCAGCATTTCTTCGAAATTTAGTAATTTTTCCCTAACTTTTGTAAATTATTTAAACAATGAAGTATTGAACAACTTTTTCGTTTCTTTTAAATTTTTTGTTCGAGTATGTTTAAACACGCCCGTTTTATGTTTTTGTCAAGGTAATAACTATTAACTTTTCAGCGTAAATCAATTTAAAATTATTGATAAATTTTAAACTTATCTCTTTTCAAACATTAACGTCAGAGAGTCCAGCTGCAAATGGACCCCAAATCGTCACTAGTAAGAAGACACAACAAGAGGACAGAATAACAAACATCACGTCATATTGTTTTTATCTCCAGGTTTACTGGTCTGGGCCAATCAAACGTAATGTGGATTCCGTCGAAAGCTATTGACTAGAGCAAAAGTTCCAAATTGTATGTTTGGAGTGAGAAAAATACGAAAATGAAAGAAATATAAAAAACGGTTGAAATATTGATTCACGTGTATGCTCCTTTAGATCTATTGTATCTGTTTTATGTTTGATGCTCTTTGTTCCATTAAAGTTTACAAACATCAGAGGAAGAACATCTTAGCCCGAAACGTTGTGAACATTAAAAGGTCATTTTAACATTAACTAGTTGTTTTTGTGTGTGTGTGTGTGGTATAAGTTTTCGCTTTACTTCCTTATTATTTCATCGCTTTTTACTTTCAGCATACAGCTTTTAATAGGTTATATCCTGTTTTCTTGTAGGCCCATTCAAAATTAACGGCTTTTTGATGTATTTTTTTTCTTTCACAATTTTACTTGTTAATTCTAAATCAGTGATGAGAACACCTGTGGGGAAAAGAAGTAAAATAAGGCCAGCAGAAGTAATTTTATTATGGTCTAGATCTCTGCAGAATTATATTATAGATATATGCTAATCCTCGAACATTTTTCTCCGCTCAAGAGAATTTGTCAGTAAAGAAATAAATATACTGCAAGTTAGAGCTAAATGAGTTTTCACAAGTCTTCGAATTCAGTAGCAACAATAATTTAACGCAAGTTAATATAAAAAAGCAGATAACAGATTACACACAACTTGTATCTAATAATAAGTTAAAAGGTTTGACATGATACAAGAGAAAAGTAATGAACAGCTCATTAACACTTAGAAGCAATTTTTGACTTGAAGAAGTAAACAATTTAGAAGACAAAAGAGTGATATATATATACATACACGGCATAATTTTGAGTTACGCACGGAGGAAGGGCTTGGAAGGGGGGTTCCCCCAAGATCGGATTAAGACGGGAATTATTGAGGATGTGATCCAAGGCCCGGACTAAAAAAAAAGGTCCGTTATGAGTTTTAGTTGTTGTTTTTTTAACTTGGTCTTTTAATTGC
>NW_013666130.1:340195-346535 GCF_000517525.1 Limulus polyphemus
TGACCCTTACTCGTCCCCTAGGTTTCCCCATTCTACTGATCGGGGTACGGCGGTATCCCCTGGGAAAATTTTGAAATTTTAAGCTGACTTTTTTTTAAGTTCCCCGTTTTGGAGTAAGTTATTTTTGTAGTACAACATTGTCACTGCACATGTATATCGTATGTTTATTTTAGATGTGAAAATGCCATTCTGTATGCCTAATTCCATAAATTAATCAGGCGTAACCAAATTTGTCATATAGAGCTCTTATATTTCAGATTTTATATAAAAAATTCGTATCTTGAAATTTCAATGTTACGCATTGGTTTACGTGCGTACGCCTAGCTACGCCCTTGAAAGGTTATAATATTTCTTGAACAGTTTTGTTTGTTTGGAATTTCGCGCAAAGCTACACGAGGGCTATCTGCGCTAGCCATTCCTAATTCAGCAATGAAAGACTAGATCGAGGGAAGGCAGCTAGTCATCACCACCCACCGCCAACTCTTGGGCTACTCTTTTTACCAACGAATTGTAGGATTGACCGTCAAATTATAATGCCCCCACGGCTGAAATGGCGAGCATGTTTGGGGATGGGGATTCGAACCCGAGACTCTCATATTGCGAGTCAAGCGCCCTAACTACCTGGCCATGCCGGGCCCACTTGGAGAGAATTGTCTTAATTGGACTCTAGTTAATTTTTATGCCTCTAATTCATTTAAAAAAAAAACATCAAATTACTGCTTTAAGCTTATATATATAGCTCGTTTGAAAATTAATTATTTAATTAAACTATTTAACCTTGGATGATATCAGAAAACTTTGTAAAAAAACTAATTAGCCGACCTTTTAACGTTGAAATGACTCAGTAAAATTCAATGAAGTTTTCTGCCCGATTTGTAAACTTTAATTTCAATAATGTAAAAATCGTACTTTTCCGAGAGCACTAGACAATATTCATTAACTGAAAAGTATTTCAAAATAATGAATGAAAGAAACATTTTAAAGTGAAAAAGCTAGATTTGAATAATTACTGTTTTCAGTTTGTATTAATATTAAGAACTAATCCAGTCATCAGTTGACTAGTCAACAATATTATAGATAGTAATTAGTAAGGCTACTTCAGATACAGTAATATAGGATGTGATGTTACTATTATAACAACATTATTATAGGTTGTTATGTTACTTTTAATATAATAAAGTAACATAACACGCTATGGTATTATATTAAAAGTAACATAACACGCTATGAAACCTATAATACTATATTAGAACAACACTACAACCTATAATACTATATTAGAACAACACTACAACCTATTCTATTCTATTCTGTTAGAACTGTGAACGCCTTTTCCAAGCTTGCGAAGCACGATTATAATTAATTGTACTTGTCATAGGACATTACAATTAGGCTTATTATATTTTTAACATTGTATTCTTTGTCTACACCAACAACTTCCAACTCTTGAGCCATTCTTGTCAAACCAAATAGTAGGATTTCACCATCACACTTATAACGTATTATTTCAAGTTATAATGTATCTGCGAACATAACGCAGTTGAATAAATACTATTATTATACACTTCTTCTAATTCTTGAGAATCCCCGAGACACTAGATAAAGAATACAGTGTTAAAATATAATAGGCCTGATACGAATGTCTTATGACAAGTAAACCTATAATATTTTATCTTGTTTTGTTTTTGTTGTTGAAGTTTGCGCAAAGCTACAAGAGAACTCTTCTGAAGTGGTAGGATAGAAGAAATGCACCACCCACCGCCAACTCTTGAACTATTCTTGTCACGAATAGTAGGATTTCACAATTACACTTATAACGTATCCATGACCCCAAAGTGTGCATTTTTTATGGGGGTGAGGTGAGTAACTGAAAACAAATCACGAAATCTCAGATCCACAGTTCGGCACTTAAGCGCTGTGCCGCACTCGGCCCATGAGGCCATGTTAGAACTAACAGTAAAACCTATAATACTATATTAGAACAACACTACAACCTATGATACTATATTAGAACAACACTACAATTATGATCTATAATGCCGTGTTTGTTTTAATACCATGTCAGAAATAGAATTGTGATCTATAATGCCGTGTTTGTTTTATATTTCTGGCAAGGTATTAAAACAAAAACGGCAATATAGATAATAATGCTATTTCTAGCAAGGTATTACTGTAGTGTTTTAATTTTTCTTCAGCTGTTTCTGTGAGTCGCGGGTTCGAATCCCTTCACTGAACATGATCGCCCTGTCAGCCGCGGGGAACTATAATGTGACGGTCAATTCCACTATTCTGTGACAAAGAGTAGCCCAAGAGCTGGCGGTGGGAGGTGTTGACTAGTTCCCTCTAGTCTATTACTCCAAAATTAGGGACGGTTAGCGCAAATAACCCTCAAATAGCTTTGCGCGAAATTCAATAAATACATAATCAAACAATCTTCAGCTGTTGGTTACACAGTACGATGATTTTTGAAAAATACAGTACACTACGACAGTTACCACCATGACTATAATATTTAAAATGAGATTTAGAAATACGAGCGAAAACATCATTCACATCGAGTGAACAAATCTAATGATTCAACGCAGTCTAATCATCATAGGTCTCAATTGTTTGGTGTGTTGATTTCTGAGAAAATGTATTTCTATAGTCATTTTTTGTACACTGGATTGTTTTTCTTTATGTACAGGGTATATTACATTTAAACGATTTTGGCCTGGCATAGCCTAGTGGTTTGGGCACTCGACTCGAAATCTGCGGAGATTGCCCTTGAGTAACTTTCCGCGAATTTTAATAAACAAATAAAAACAACTTTGGAGCTTCACCACTTGATTACAGTCCATGTCGCCATGTTTGGTCATGCTCTATTTGACGATCGTGCTTCTTGACAATAGTTCTGCAGTTTAGTTTCTGTTACAAAAGGCTCCGTCGTAAGGCTGTAATGTCCAAAGCACACCTCCCTCCCCTATCGTCTTTCCATAATTTATTTAATGTCCGAGGACGATGGTTTCCCAGCGCCCGTTTTGCCAGCCCTATCGTAAAAAAATCCATAGACGCTACGTCCAGCATCTTGATGGTATATTTTCATATGGAATTTTAAGAACCTATTAGTGAAAGCAGAGAAGAAAATGTTATATTAAGCACACTACATCTGCCATATCTAGTGCCGCCGAAGCCTTACGGCCAATACCAGAGCTCATGACAGACATAGTAATAGTAGTTTATTTCTAGAAATGCATTTTTTTCCACGATTTAGAATCGCAACTTATAGAAATAATCTGAACAAAATATACTAAACCAAATCGGTAACATGAACAACAGTAACGTGATGTATTTAGATCACAAGAGAAGCTGTTAAGAAATAAATAACTACGAATAAAACATTTCACATTTTTCATTTGCCGCATACGAAGGATGAGAAGTCTTAATTTACTCGCACGAAAGCATTTTCGACCTAAAGAGTTAATTTTTCTGTATAACGCTGTAGCATCTCTGTTGGAGCTTGGGTGGTCTTGAAGGCTTTATAGAAGAAACTCGTAGATGTCTGGGATGAGATGATTACAGCAGATTATTAATTAAGAAAATACAGTTGAATAATTGATTTAGCTCTAAATCCTGTGTTGTAATGTTCTTTCGTGTGCACAGCTTTGAATAACAGCCCAGGTATGTCACAAGAAAGGCATGATGATTAAGAAGGAATAACGCTTTTAGCTTTACAGAGACATTTATATGTGTAACGTTTCATAGCACCTTAGGACATTTCTCTAAACCATTTTAAACCTCAACTTTCTTGTCCCAAAATTGTACAGAAACAACAAAAAATACTGATCAACACCGTTATTATGCAATGTACAGAGTACTGGGTGTCAGGTCCCGAGTGTGGTCTTGTGATTAGTGGAGATCTATGGTGCTACCAAACACGCTTTGCACTTTCAACTGTGGGTGCATCATAAGAGTGTTAGTCAACATCCCCGACCCGTTATTCGCTTAAGAAACTGATTGGTGGCCTTTCCCCTAGTCCACATCTAACAATTGGGGGGGGGGGTACACCTAAGCCAATAGGAGCCACAGAAGCTGATCGTTTTGACCATTGTGCGGATAAAGTGTTGCTTACGTGAATAAATAAACAAAGCAATAAGACAGAACTGAAATGCATAATTTCAAAAGTTAATGTTAAAAAAAAGGTGTTATTTGCATCTGCTAATTATATTTGAACAATTTACAAAATTACCATTTTCAGTCAGATGATGATAATATGTTGTTTGATACTAGCAGGTGGTCTTTGCTGGAAGAGTTGGTATGTTATAAGACGTGTACTTTTTGGTTTGTCAAGTGAGCCGTTAAAATCTGTGTAGTTTTGTGCAAAACTTCTAAGTTGTGGTTACTCGTCATGAACGAGTTAAAAATTTTAAATGTTGTATCCATTGCAAGAATAAAACTTCAAATTTGAGCGTTATGAGCCCTGAAGCTAACCGCCGAGCAATTATTACATTATAAAACAATATCTATAATTTAGCACAGAAGAAGTTGTTTTTATAATTACATTACTTTTAACTTTAACCGTTCTTGGTTAAATTTTTTATGATTAACTAGATTTTTAACTATAAATTGGTTTAAGGCTTAGCATGTAATTGAAATTTAACTCTCTCTATATCAATTATATTAAATAAGTAATAATCCCAGTTATGATATATAGTTTTAAATTAATTTTAGTTACTTGTATCCAGAAGTTATAAACAGTTGTAACGGATTTTATTTCGTATTAAAATGTTTTTGTTTACGACTAATATTAATTCATTTAATTAATTCAATTTTATAAATATCGCCCATGAAAAAAAAATCATCAGAGGGCATCATTTCATCATGTGTATATATAAAAAAGTTATTTTGGACCACTATCAGATCGTACTACTTTGTTATTATCGATGGATATTTAATCAGACTCAAAACAGAGCAATGACAATGGGTCAGGCGTGGCCCAGCGGCTAATGTGTTTGAACGGTGACTTCGAAGATCCATGGCTCATGTCCCTATCCACAAAACCGCTCCGCACGCTTGGCCTGAGGGTGCGCGGTAAGAGTAACGAACGCTCAATTTCCAATATTGAATCAGACAAAAATAGCCCAAGGTTTGGCGGCGGATGCAATCAATTAACTGTCTTCCTTGTAGTCTATCATTACAAAACTGGGGACAACTATGCGCTATGTAGTCTTGCGCGAAAATTCTAAAAACGAGCAAACAAACAATAACAAAAATAACAACAGCAACAAAAATAAATAGTTTTTGATAAAATCATTTATTGGAGAAAGCTAGTGTGAATTACATTTTGAGATATTCTTCCTTTAAACTTTTTTTTTCTTTACAAAGTGAAATCAAGTTGAAAGCACACAAAATGCATTAATTTAACTTGAAATCACTTGATAATGGCTTCCTTGCTTTATATTTATTTAATATGTTTTATTTTAGATTCTTCTCACACTTTGGAGCATACAGCAAATTACTGATTGCAAAAGTAAAGGTTTATTCAGTGGAAGCAATTTTTTTTTAATATTGATATTTGTAGAGAAGTTTTGCGAAGATCACCGAATTGCTGTTACTGCATTAAACAACAGAAAAAACTCTACTTATTGGACCGTAATAAGGTAAAAATATACTATACAGGAGAGGGGGAGAGAGAGAGACAACGGGATAACATTTAATATATCCACCTAGTTAACAGTTTAGTTACCACGTAGGGTAGTTCTAAAGGGCTCGCGTAGAGATTAATGATATTGTCAATAAAACAGCTCATGTGTGATGACGACAACATGTCAGTGTATATGGAGAAGTAAGACAGTTTTTTTTATATGCTCCTTGTTTTCTAACAACAGAACTGTGAACTGTTCTCATTGTTACTTTGATAGAGAGGAAAGAATCCATTTATGTTCTTAAAACTTCATCCGAAAATATCAGTTTTTGATAAATTACTAAAGGGCAAGTAAAATAGAAGAATCTTTTCTTCATGAAGTAAGAAGACAACTAGTAAAAGAACCTTTTCTTCATGAAGTAAGAAGACAACTAGTAAAAGAACCTTTTCTTCATGAAGTAAGAAGACAACTAATAGAAGAACCCTTTCTTCATGAAGTAAGAAGACAACTAATAGAAGAACCCTTTCTTCATGAAGTAAGAAGACAATCAATAGAAGAACCTTTTCTTCATGAAGTAAGAAGACAACTAATAGAAGAACCTTTTCTTCATGAAGTAAGAAGACAACTAATAAAAGAACCTTTTCTTCATGAAGTAAGAAGACAACTAATAAAATAACCATTTCTTCATGAAGTAAGAAGACAACCAATAAAAACTA
>NW_013666130.1:347310-355983 GCF_000517525.1 Limulus polyphemus
TTATGATCGATACACATTATATAATATCACACCTTATACTTATGATCGATACACATTATATAATATCACACCTTATACTTATGATCGATACACATTATATAATATCACACCTTATACTTATGATCGATACACATTATATAATATCACATACACTCTCTTCTCTAATCATTTATTCATCAGTTGTAAGCAATTCTGTTGATACCGAATATTCATATACACAGATTCAGCGCAAAATCAATACATGAAAGAAGAACATTTAAATTTACATGTATTACCAAGATATGATGTACAAGAACCTTTTTTATGCAAACGTAAGTAACATTTATGAATAACATTTGTATTAGTTTTTCACGTATTCACAAAAATGAAAAAAAACAATAACCGTTAAATAACAAAATAGTTTCAGAATATATAAATTACCCTGATTTTGCTATTTTATAGCCTAATGTATTAATTATTATGGTTAAGATATGGTGTTAGAAAAAGGAAATCCGTTAATAATTATGAAAACTAAAAAAAATCCCTTCTGTTGACAAATTAAATATTTCTGAGATTAGTGTAACAATATACTGATAAATGAAAACATCTATTCAAATTAAAAATGAGTTCTCTGAAGTAATCATAAAAACAAACCTCATTTTACACTAACAAATTTTATAATACCACTAGCACATCATGGGTTTGCATAAAGGCCTATATAAATAACTTTGTGTATAGATGATGAAGCTCGGAATAAAAACAGTTGCACGTTTTACCAATAAAATTATACTGGTGTTTTAAACAAAATGAGCTTACCAAGTGCCTTTCTGACCAGCTTACCAATGGCAGTGTCTGTGAATGATTTAGCCAAATGATGCAGTCTGGCCTTGGAGAAGCATAAATATATTCTTTTTATCAAGGCAAAGACATGATAGTTATCGGGCTCTGAATCAAACATGTAAGTCGTCAGTTGTGGTATATGCAACTTCCGCTAGGACTGCATGCGTTTTAAAACATGAAATTCCAAGTCCCCGTGGTAGACTTGAATCTGTTGAAATCAACAGATACTAGAACACATTTCCGTGGCTTCTTATATTTTGATGAGACTTTGCGAGGACTTAGCAAGTACACATTTGCCTTTAATACAAATGAGAGTGTGGCCTGCCTTATCAGCTCTGCACTCAGCTACTGTCAGTGCTGCTTCGCATTCAGGACAGTGGATCCTCTTGTTGACCATGCGAACCATAAATCCAACAATATGGCACACAACAGCTTTCTTGTAGCGTCATAAGGCAGAAATATTCGGGGCAGCATCAAAATCATCATCTGATTTGCCTGCAGACAGCAGGGCGTCTTAGCACCTGGAAACCAGGATATCCTAAGAGTTGTCTACCACTGCATCTCTCAATGATTTAATTGTTTGTGCTCCTGCAGGAACTTCGTCATGTCCAGCGGGTTGCAGTTTCCAACAGCTACTTTCATGTCATTCCTCACCAGCATCCTCTTGGTTGGGTTGTTATTGAAACCATCTGATGACCTGAGAGCAGAAAAAAAAAGTAGAGATGATCCTGGCTTAATTTGTAAGTCAACAAGTATGAAAGTTGTGATGCAAGTCGCTTCGCATATTGTTCATAAAGGGTCTTCATGTTTTTGATGTCCGGTATAAAGCCAATGAAGATTACCTTGTGTGTCGTGGTGGTGATAATCTTTCCACTTGGATCCTTCACTGTTGCTACATACTGGTAGGCTTCATCTGAGGGCAGCATCATAGATCTATCGTTGAGGGCTTACGGGTTCTTCGTGTTCAGTATGTCAAATGCTCAGTTAACCTACAAGTAGTCTCACTGTCAGCAAGCTCCTGTTACCATAAATCAGCAACGCTTGAAATTCGTGTCTGGGCAGCAAGATTAATCTTCATTTTCTGGAACTTC
Source organism: Limulus polyphemus (assembly GCF_000517525.1). NCBI lineage: Eukaryota > Metazoa > Arthropoda > Merostomata > Xiphosura > Limulidae > Limulus > Limulus polyphemus. The sequence goes on from NW_013666130.1 coordinate 349,221, forward strand.
CATGCCATGTGAGCTGGCTTGAGCTTGTTCCCAAGCCATAGGCCCTCCTCTTCTTGCAGTTTGTTCAGTTCTTCTAAATGTTTACATCTCTCTTCATCATCAGACTCATTAATGATGATGCCATACTAGCCAAAGGTGATTCTAGCTTCAGCATGTAGCAGACATGATTAAATTTAGTTGGTTGTTTTGATATCAAGCAAACTATATAGGCTTGCATGATACAAATGTTCATATTATATATGAATACATCAATTTTATTCAAAATGTCAAAGATACACGTTTGATTTTGCAAGACAAATAAACATTAACATCGATGATAAAATAAGTAAAATCATAAATAAGAATAACCCCCCCCCCCAAAAAAAAGAGTTTACTATGTACCTTATTTAAACAATAAATTACAATACTTTGGCAGCGAAAAAAGATCTATAAACGGCAGTAGTAAAAGTTACATTACCAAAGGCAGAGACTACTTAAATTACAAATGAGTTTCTGAAATAATCATAAAAACTTCATGATACACTAACACTGACTATAATACCAGTGCAAGCACGTAATAGTTTAGTATAAAGGCCTGTATATAAACAATCTTGTGTGTGGACAATGAGGTTGTGAGTCAATAAAATTACATGTAATTACCAATAAAATTATGTTATATTATTATTTAAACTTATTAAATAAACAGCGATCATGCTTAGTAAAGAGGATACACGTATTTTGCATTAAATACAGTTTATCACTCACCTGCTTCGAGGGAATGTGTTTGTCACACGTGTGTTATAGACATTATTTGTTCCCCGTATATTAAACTAAAAGTCGATAAAATTCATTTAACTGATAAGTAAGAAACCGAAAATGATTGTTTACAAGTGAAAAGTCCCTTTTTCAGTATGCTGCTGCATCCAAAGGCTGAATAGCGAGGCATCTTGATTAAATTACTACAGAATATAGTCATATAATAATATAACGGGATGGGCTATGTATGGGCATGGTAAAATGGCCGTGGGCAGTCTTCCGGTGACTTCACCCCCTACCATAGCCTGATAGTGGCGTTCGCTATCCGTGTATACAGATCACTAACTAAGGTACACTGAACAAGCAGTAAGTGGGCTCGAAGATTAAAGTACGCGTATAATCAGAAAGTGAATTCTCAGAACATAACAAAAATATACTAGAAAAAAGTATCCTTATTCTGTGTAAATAAAAACAAACAAACATTTTTTGGAAGAACACTTGAAAACATGATCAAAGAATCAAAATACAAATATCATTTTGACTGGAAAATATCTGATGAAGATAAAATCTTCTCGTAAAATAATAAGCAAAATCACCCTTCACAGTTTTTATCATATAAGTCAGTATGGCACGTCCCCTTTTAGAGGAGTTTTTGCTTTTATATATATATATCTTAATCTCATTAAAATTTTATTTCAAGAAATTCTAACGAATAAGTGTATTTAGAATTATTCTAAAATATTAGAAGCAACTTATAGTTCTTGGAATTTAAAAACACCAACATGATTTAACTTTAAGGTTTAAAAATGCGCTTTGAAAATTACGGAAATACAATGACAAATCGGAAAAAGGTAAAAGTCAGAAACGCTTATACGAGCAAAAATTTAAACACTAAATAGCACTAGTATAAACTTTTCTTTTTAATCAAATATAAAACTCAGATTTTACAAGCGACTTAGTACACGAGTATTCCAATTACAGAGTGTTAGAGGGAATGACAAAAAAAAATATATAACAAAGGAAGAGACGAATGGCTTGAGCAACCAAGTGGTGATGTCCGTTAAGTGACGAATGAAACGCAATCAAACCTTTCATTCGCGTACGTCTCTTGAGTAAAAGGGCTGTTCTTTCTTATTACACATTCCAGGTCCTCTTGTCATCCTTAATGTGTCATCTATATCTCGAAGATTCTTATTTTAAAAAAGTCCAGAGAAACCAATAATTCAGATATATTAGGAAAATACTCGCGAAGTTAGAGTACTATTTGATGATTCACAACTTAAAGTTGTAAACTATTCCTGTTTCGTACACCGAAACTTTAACATCAGTAACTGAGTAATCCAGTAACGTTAAAACATAGCTGTATATATAAGCTCCTCCCTAACGGCTGAACCGTAATTCTGTAGGCGTATAACGCTAGAAACTGGGTTTCGGTACCCGTGGTGAGCACAGCATATATATCTCATTGTTTAGATTTGCACTTAACAACAAACATATAACTGTATATATTAAGTACTTCATCCATCATCGTTAATTTGTATTCCACTTAAAGCAGAACTTGAACTTTCTATTCCTACTGTGAGGAAGATATGATTGGTTTGGTTTGTTTTGAATTTGTCGCAAAGCCACACGAGGGCTATCTGCGCCAGCCGTTCTTAATTTAGCACTGAAAGACTAGAGGGAAGGCACCTAGTCATCACCACTTACCGCCAACACTTGGGCTACTCTTTTACCAACGAATAGTGGGATTGACCGTCACATTATAACGCCCCCACGCCTGAAAGGGCGAGCATGTTTGGTGGGACGGGGATTCGAACCTGTGACCCTCAGATTGCGAGTCAAGCGCCCTTACCACCTGGCCATGCCGGGCCGGAAAAGTATGATAGCTTTGATTTATCTTTCTAAAGTAATAAAAGTGTAGTAATTATTATAAGTAACGTGCTTATATCATTTTCATAAATTTTTGTGGTCTTTAAATTTTTATCGTAAAAAGAACAAACTGGTACTGAATCAAGTGACGGCCTCGGTGCGAAGATGAAAATGTCATCAAATAATAATGCAAAAAATTAAATAAAAAATCGAGACAAGCGATATCTCAGTAATTTGTCACAGATAGTTTTTCTTGTATTAGTTCACCACACGTCAAACAGAGAATTAAAACGTTTATATATTCTTTCATATTGAAACTAAATATTTTGTTGTATCATACGGCTTTGCATTCAGCTCACCAGCTCCAAAATCTACAGAGCCAACCTCCTCCCTCCTATTCCCCTGAACATAAACAGAAGATATGATGTATTTACAGTGTGAACAGTGTAGAGCTAAACTCATTTAAAAAAATTAAGAATACACACTACCAGGCGTCATTTTAGAGCTTGTACTATACATCATCCAAATAATATGTATCGTGATTGGTGTTTGTATATATTTGAAACAAGTTACTATAAGGACGTTTTGGTCACGCTGTAGAACATAAACACAAGGCTTCTAGCTAAATTCGATCAAAACAAACATTTTTAAGTGCATAAGGTGATATTTGTATGTACATTACGTTCACAAAGGTTAATGAAGTTATAAACACTTCGAACTATTAATTTGCAAGGAATAACAAAGCTCTAAGTAGGATTTGAATAAATCTTTTCTAATTGGTGAATCGAGTGATTACATGTCATTTAAACCTGGAAACTAACATAATGCCTACGGAAAAATCTTTCTTTTAACTCTATAAGTATATGACTAATTTTATTCGATTTCAAGATTGCCTCACGAGCTAAATTAGAACACTCACATATTCTGCACGTGCTCCAACAACAAAGAGCTAATTTTGTTCTTAAGCTGATGTAATTGGATGCAGTAAAACTTAACCTTATGGCAGCTTCTCAATTATTTTCGTGGTGTAGTGTATAATTATTCAAACAGTTCAATTTATTTTTGGTATTAATTACTTTCTATAATTTAATTAATACTCTTGTTTATTCAAAATACATTTAGAAATTATTGAGGATCTTAAAACTGGTGGCATGGTTTAAAATAAAACTATTGAAAACGCTCAAAACATGATATTTGTTTACAACTATTTTGCTGTATTTCGTTAAGATTGGCTATTTAATGATAAACTATCGCTATGTTAGAGCTAACTGAGAAATTTTAAAGTTAACGTGTGTGGGTTAACCACAAACACTCATATTTTATAGTTCTTTATTTACACACAAATAGACCCGTGCATAAACAAATACCACCATTAAATCTCAGTAATAACCGAAGAACTGTGTTTGTTTTTGTGTTGAATTTCGCGTATTTTGTAAAATACAGTGATGAGATTTGAATCAGCCACCCACAGACTGAGAATTGAGTGCCCTAACTACCAAGCCATGTCAGGCCGTAGGAAAAAAAAATAAACGTTTGTGGAAATTAGGTACTTATTCGCAAGGAATTGTATTTTGGTTTTACTTCATACATTACTGAAGTGCCATATTTATTTATGTTATTCTTATTGGGAAAAAGATAGATATATTTCAATGTCAAAGGAGAGAAGCCGAGCTTCATCGTTAGGAATGTCAACTGAAAGGAAATATTCTAGGTGGCATGACCATAACGTAAGATTGTGTATACGTTTCGATTTGAGTTTTATTTTTTCGGAACAATGATGTGGTTAGGTTGAGTCGTGAAAACTACAGTAAATATTAAACACATAAAATATTTTTATATCCATTTGCCAGCCTACGGAAAATATTGATAAAGTATCATTAGAAGTCTTTGAAAGAAAACTATTCTGAAAAAATGTATGTTTTATACTCCTAAAACAAAAGTCATTGTAATAATTACCTGACAAATCAAAGAATATATGCTAAAGTAGCGCGAAAGAGTTCTAAAGAAAGTTACTCTAACGCAGGGTTTCCCTAACCTTTTTGAGTTGTCTACCCCTTGACGAACTTGTCATCGACCCCCAAATTAATATACATTTTTTAAGAAGCATAAAATAAAACAAGTAATTAAATTAAAATTGATTTTTAAAATGTGTATTTTTCATTACTTTGTGTATTTATACACTGTGGAAGATTCGAGAAAAGGAACAAACGTCATTCGCTCGCTGTTGCTACTAGGCGTAGGCCAACCTTACCCTAGGGGCCATTTTCGACCCATATATACTCCTATGTCTATAATCACCCCTGAACAGTTTCATCGACCCCAGTGGGTCGAAATTGACCACTTTGAGAAACCCTGCTCTAACCTGATATAGAGGGTTGAGTAAATTATATTAAAATATTTTGAATATGCAAATCAGCAAGTCACGTGACAAACACAGCTAATATTAAGTTGGTATGAAACGTCAAGTATTATAGATACGTTTTGACATTGTTTGGTGTTTTGTGAGTAGTGTGATACCACCAAAACTCCGTATAAATGTATTTTCAAATCAAAACCTCATTAAAATACCTGATTCACAGAATACAAGTTAACAACTAGCAAATCACTATTCCAATAAACCAGGAAAGGTTGGATATTTTTATCGTGAATACGTAAAGAATTAGAAAAAAAAAGTAACTGTATTTCATTTTCTAACACATGATTGAAATGCAGAATCCGATATAAATTTACGTTTCTGTATTTTTCGTATGGGATTTGAGATGAACAAAAATAAACATTTTAATATCATGGTATGAAAGTATTTTAAACGTCTGGGGTAGGATATCAAGCCTGCGTGACGTCCCATTTCATTTCGTCAATAAACAGATAAAAGAAGATACGCTTACCTCACGTGCATCAAAAACACGTAACGGAAAACAAATAAAATATTTAATGTATATATGCCGCAGGAAGAATGTTTTTTTTTGTGGATTATTGTATGGGTTGTTTTAACCGAGAACACATTGCATCAATGTATTTTTCTTTTACAACCCTCTGCTTTTTAAATATAACGTAACAGATGATATTTTTCATACAAGTTTAGATTTTAACATTTTCAAATAGAACATATATTCTTTTGTAAGAATGAAAATAAACAAAAAAACAACTTCAATTCCAGAAAAGGGTTGTTTTAATCTATTCCTTATGCCGTCTTTTATACTGCTTAAAATTGTATGTTCAGGGAATCCATTAATTAAATAATGAACAATAACAAATGCCACAATGTACAGTCATGAAATGTTGAAAAAATGTAATAGGCCAGGGTGATTTAGTGTGAATGTTTCCTGGGTTAAAGGATATCTATTAAAGAGCACAGGGTTCTTGAGAATATAGGGATATACCCCAAAGAACGAAGATTACATAAAAAAGGTGAAGAATACTTTCAGAGGATAAAGGCGGTAATACTTCTTTGAGAGTGAAGATTTTCTGAGAATACGGAAATGCATCCAGAGGGTGAAGATTGCTTGAGAATATAAGAATACTTCTCACACCGAGAGAAATATTTTCGAGGATGTGGAAATATAGGCCACAGGTTGAAAAGGTTGGGATATCTCTGAGGAGGTAATTATTTTCTCAGAATTTGATTATATGTCTCGCAGGGTAAAGGTTTCCTTTAGTCGTAAGGAAATATCTGAGTTAAGAGTTCTTAAACGTGCAGTGATGTCTAAGAAAATGAAGGTTTCCTGAAAACACCAGATTGTCTTTCGAAATGTAAAGATCTCCTGGAAGATGGAAATATTTTTCTAAAAGTGATAATTTCCTGAAACTAGGGAGATGCACCTTAAATTATTAAAGGGTTTTGAGAAGTGTTTTCTTAGAGAATGGTGATTTTTTTATAAAGTTTTCTTTCGGAATAAAGATATCATCCTGAGAAGATGGGGATGATTTCTTCTTTTTTTTTAGATTAATAAATCCACCTAGATGTTCGGCTCAATATGTTTTGGTGCAAGTGATCGCCATGTACCATCTAGACATTAGGTTCAATGTGTTTTGGTGCAAGTGATCGCCATGTACCATCTAGACGTTAGGTTCAATGTGTTTTGGTGCAAGTGATCGCCATGTACCATCTAGACGTTAGGTTCAATGTGTTTTGGTGCAAGTGATCGCCATGTACCATCTA
>NW_013666130.1:356369-360615 GCF_000517525.1 Limulus polyphemus
TTTTATTATTTGTTTTTGACAATGGCCGTACGAGAATGTTGACTGGAGCTAGACTTGAAATATCCTTAACTTCTGCCATTGTTTTTTCGCCATTTCGAAAACTACAGTCTTAAGCAATTTACACATATAGAAGGCTGATGATGTTAGTTCGAACGCTTGTTGTTTATTAAAACCCTTTAGAAAGAATTAATTTACTTTTCCTCATTTCTACAGCACCGGTCGTCGTACATAAATATTTTTGTATAAAAAGCGGTTACCATAGAGACCAAGAGATCAAAGTGTGTAACTAGTGCTGAACAGACATCGTGGTAACTCACCTTATATTGGGTGGATCTTCGCATTTTGAAAGAAGAAAAAAGACTTAGCAAAATTAACTATTTTCACCTCCTATATATATTGATGCTACTCTAATGAAAAAAGAAACTGAAACGACACACAAACTAAATCGATATGCCGATACACTGACATCATTCCTAAAGTAATTGATTAAAAAGAAATACAAAAAACACATAAACTCATTAATAACACATTAGACAACAACACTTAAATTTCTTTGTAGGTGTGCACTTAATACATCGTCTAACTCATTTTAATTTCCCATTAAAATTAATCTCAATGTACTTCTCTGTCCATCCACTTGTTAATACTGGCTGTAACTTTACGGACTTACAACGCTAAAATCAGGGGTTCGATTCCCCGCGATGGGCACAGCAGATAGCCCAATGTGGCTTTGCTCTAAAACAAACAATCAAACAAGCTTACTCATGGCCAGGTGGTTAAAGCGCTCGACTCGCAATCTGAGGGTCGAGGGTTCGAATCCCCGTCACACCAAACATACTCGCCCTTTCAGCCGTGGGGGCGTTATAATGTGACGGTCAATTCCACTATTCGTTGGTAAAAGAGTAGCCCAAGAGTTGGCGTGGGTGGTGATGACTAGCTGCCTTCCCCCTAGTCTTACACTGCTAAATTAAGGACGGCTAGCGCAGATAGCCCTCGTGTAGCTTTGCGCGAAATTCAAAAACAAACAAACAAGCTTACTGTCTTACTGGCTATCAAGAAACAAATAACAAATACTGAAAAAATAAAAAACGACAATAACAAAAATCTTTAAAACTCATACACACAAAACTGAATAGCTTCAGAAGAAATATATAAAAGTAATAATATTCTAGCAACTTCGTACTAAAAAATATCATTTCCATGTTATCGAGCAATTAAAACAAGAATCTCGATTCACTGTTTAGAATTTAAGCTGAATAATACGTATATTAATATTCAGTGGACAAAGTAAATAGGATTTAGACTTTTTGATAGTAATAACTCTATATAATAACAAATTCGTAATGCATTCTGTTGTTTATTGCGATCGAGTTGTTGGGTAAACTCCAGAATACATAACAACAAGTGTTTTTACTCACCTTAATTAACCAATATATTTTTCCCATTTCGTAATGGTATTCTTAATAGTAATATCAAAGAAGAGGGAATCCTGTTCTAGGCAACGCACTGTCCTTCATACTCTGTAATACAAACACGTTTATAATATATTGTAAATTCATATTATGTGTAAAGTTTAACTTCACCATTAATTTCTTGAAAATATTATCGCAAACATATAAGGATAACAACCTACAAGGCAGAGATAGCAAATATATAAGGATAACAACCTACAAGGCAGAGATCGCAAATATATAAGGATAACAACACCTACAAGGCAGAGATCGCAAATATATAAGGATAACAACCTACAAGGCAGAGATAGCAAATATATAAGGATAACAACCTACAAGGCAGAGATCGCAAATATATAAGGATAACAACACCTACAAGGCAGAGATGTTAAGATTTCACATCTTATAAGAAAAACATAATCTCATATTAGTCAGTATATTTTTTTATAACGTGTTTGTTCTCGGTTTCTCAATTTCCTGTAAGTCAGTAAACCTGTTTGATTGTTTGTTTTAGAGCAAAGCCACATTGGGCTATTTGCTGTGTCCATCGCGGGGAATCGAACCCCTGATTTTATCGTTGTAAGTCCGAAAAATTACCGCTGATCCTGTATTAAGGTTTTCCTTTAATTAGCTTGCCTTTGTTGAATTTGTTCTTCTGATTTTGATGGTTTTCCACAAGACTCTAAGAACTGTGGTTATCAGACTTAACATCATTGCTACAGGATCTTAAAGGTCTAAATTAATTAGTCCAGCAGGATCAATGACCGTTTTTTGTTGACCACTGCTTTACTTCGGGGAAGAAGTTCAAGGTCGAGATGCGATTAATTCTTGAAAAACAATTCGAGCTCATTGGCTTTTTTTAACTACAAATAGTATGATGTTCAATGTGCCCTTGTATATAAAGAATATTGTTCAAAATTCTAGCAACAATCTGACAAGAATAGCACCTGTTCTATCTAGTGGCGTATATTCAGTGCTTGATTACTGCCAGATCTGAGATCCTTAGCCTGTTTTGGATTTTTTTTTAATCTAAAGGTGGAAATACTACAATTAATTTGAAGATTGCCTCGGTTGAAATACGAATTGATATTTTACTCACGTAGCCATCTTTAACAATATTACCCCACTACAGCCCCATCCCAAATAATAGTTTCAGTTATCAATAGCATTTAATTGTTATCTTTCAAAACTCAAAATTCCCCCACATCTGTCAACAGCGATACGATGCAATTTTTTTTCTAGAAACTGCGCACTGCGTATATTATTCAGATTTTATAACTAGCCTGATGAAGCTAGCTTTTAAACATTTTAAAAGGTGGAGTTTAATACTTATTCACAAAGTTTGTGAAAACCCTTGATACATAACTTAACATTTATTTATCTAGTTTGTGAAGAATGTTTATGTACAATTTAACGTTTATTCTTCGAGTCTTTGAAGAACCTTGATATACAACGTAACGTTTAACGTAATGTTGAGCGTTGATCTACAACTTAACGGTTATTTATCAAAAGTCTGAAGAGCCTAGTTGCATTTCATCATCTTCTTTGTTCTTCGTGTTTTGTGAACAGTGTAAACACCCACTAATGTCTTTATTTAATTCTGTTTTGGATTTGTTTTTTTAAAAGTTGTAACAATATATTTCTGATGAATTATTTGAATTTTTTTCTCTCACGTTGTAACATTTTGTCCAGATTATACAGTATAACTTGAATCTGAACAACGTATAGAAATTTTACTTCTATAAATAATTTCTCTCAAAATCTCATCAACAAATAGTCTCTTGGGTTAACATTAATTTAAATCAAATTCATTTTCAATATATACATCCAATAATAAAGCTAAACAAATTTACACTAGGAAGGTGCAACAGAAAATCAAACCTGTTAATCTCTATACATTATTTTTATAATAACACGTTTCTTGCATTAGAAGTAATTTCTGTATGTTATAATGATATATTTTAAGTGCTAGTTTCGATATTCCAATAAACTGACATAAGGAACTTAAAAAATGCATTCCGAAAACTTTTTAATTGCAATAAAAACACACTCTGGTCGGGTCCTTAAGTCAGTGTGGTGGCAGGTGTGTATTTTTTTTTCTCTCGTTCAAATATCATAGTTACGTACGCCTTAACTGGAATGTGCCCCCTCCCAAGGCTTATAACCCGTGGTGGGCACATCACAAACAGCCCATTCTGTAACTTGGTGCTTAATAACAAAACAAACAAACTTAACTGGAGTATTTAAATAAAAGTATTAACCTATTTAAAGTTATAAGTTTCTCTCTCCGTAGATACTCTCCATATACATCAACGTTCGTCCACTTGTACTTCAGTTAGATCTATACAAATGGGGCAATATGAGTACCTTATACATGGCGATCACTTGCACCAAAACATATGGAGCCGAACTTCTAGATGGTACATGGCGATCACTTGCACCAAAACGTTAGGTTCAATGTGTTTTGGTGCAAGTGATCGCCATGTACCATCTAGACGTTAGGTTCAATGTGTTCTAGATGGTACATGGCGATCACTTGCTGTTTTGGTTGTACCATCTAGACGTTAGGTTCAATATGGCGATCACTTGCACCAAAACACATTGAACCTAATGTCTAGATGGTACATGGCGATCACTTGCACCAAAACATATTGAACCGAACTTCTAGATGGTACATGGCGATCACTTGCACCAAAACATATTGAACCGAACTTCTAGATGGTACATGGCGATCACTTGCACCAAAACATATTGAACCGAACTTCTAGATGGTACATGGCGATCACTTGCACCAA
>NW_013666130.1:361366-365602 GCF_000517525.1 Limulus polyphemus
CAAGCGCCAGTCAACATTCTCGTACGGCCATTGTCAAAAACAAATAATAAAAACTTTCCTCACCCAATCTTTCCAAAACTAAACGAAATATTATAAAAACTCCTCAATACCATAAACTAATAATTCAATAGAATAAACAATAAATATCTACGGTTTTTGAAAAATTTAAACAGCCAATATTATCTAAAACATATTGCTTCAAGATTAAAAGTCAGTCTTTTAAATCGATTAGGGATAACTAAAACATTCAAAAGAGAGATTTTCATCCCATCATTGACTCCCCTAACCAAAATATTTTATTAAACTATCTTCTGAGAATTTTACAAACCATTAATTTTCTTATCATTTATTTATCATATATATATATTCCCAATGTCCCCCCCCCCCCATCTCAGTAGATGTAAGATTAATTCTCTCAATTAATACCAGAATTTTACAAAAATTATACTAAAATCTTCTGATTCTCTTACACACTATTGGTAATAATAATATTCGGTGGAATATTAGTTGCGTTCATTTACATTGCAAGATCATCACCAAATGAATTATTTCATTGCCAAACTATCTATATGCAATTTTATTAAACCCCCCAATTACATTAACCACCATTATTGCATTGTTCATTGTTAAGCACAAAGCTTCCTAATGGGCTATCTGTAATGCGCCCACTACCGTTATTGAAACTCAGTTTTTAGAGTCATAATTCTTCAGACTTATTGCCGAAATACTTGGTTTACCACCATTAACTTCCAAACCTCCATAAACCAATAGCTTTTAAAACCTCAATTTCAAAAATATTTTCAAAAACTCCTACTAATAACGCACCTCTTACGTACTTTCATTAGTAGAGTAAAATTTCTGAAAACTTCTCAAGGGCGAATCTGCCTAAACGAATGGCATTCACTATCCAAGTCCTTCCTTCTAAAAATCGTAATTGTTTTCCCTCATTGACTTTCCTTCTCCATAAGATATCTCATATTTCTGAAACTTTGGATCCCTACTTGGATTTATGCCATCCTTGGGTAAATCCCCATTAATCTTGGAGGAGTAACTATCCTGCTAAAATCAATTGCTTTTAAAAATAATCCTTCAATTTACAATTAAATCAAAACTACAAAGACTAACCTTTTACCCAGAAAAAAATATTAACATTTCATAAACATTTTAAATTCAAAAGTAATATTGCCACATTTGGGAAAATAAAATTCATGATCTCATTTATTTATTTTATTTACAAAAAGTATGAGATGAAGTCTCTTCCATTTTCTTATATATTTCATAATTTCGACACAGTACTAATTTACTGTAAAAAACAACAACAAACCTTTCACTGCATATTATCCAATATTAATAATATTGAAAAGTCATTAAGGCTTCCAAAATCAGAATAATCTGATTCGCACAGATTCCAATCCAGTATAAGTGAATCATTAATTCCTTGTCTAAATGTCTAACGAGAAGCAGCGACAATAAATGAATTACAAAAGGTAAATGAAGGGATTGTTGTCGATTAAGCAAAGTTGGTAGGCAAGTCGTTAAAAATAACTTCATCTAAATTGTTAAAATGAAGAAATAGTGACGAAAAAAAGGGACAGGCAAGCAGATTTACAAATAGAACTTCCGTATAAAGACCGGCAGCTAATGAAAGGGCTGTCATTCAGATCACAAATATAAGTTTTACGTAAATTGTTAACATTAAGACGAACAGATAGCGATAGGAAAATGGGAAAGCAGAATGGGAAACTAGAAACAAAACAGTTTTTTTAGTATAATCTAAAAATATAAATGATAATAGAGGCTGGCAAATCTTTCAACTGAAGTATTTTGTAGTCGATAAAAAATAATCGAAAGTCTGGAAAAAGAAACAGTACAGATTAAAATAAATAGCTGCTACGTAATTATCTACGTACATATATATCACGTGATCATATTAATAGTAATATATATATTGTAACATTATTGATTCGGCAACATATACACATTGCATGAAATAGTTTCAAACAAGCCCATGAAGTTTTTCTGAAATGAATTGTTTGCCAAATATAAATTATCGATTCACAAACAAACCTTAAAAGTTAGTTTCTATTAATGAACTGTAATTAATTAATTAAAATATAATATGACGCAAACATCTAGTAACGAAACGCGTCTTTTTATTACACATTATTTACAAAAACTAGAAATTGAAAAGTGTTCAACAGAAGCACGTGAATCGCACTACACTGGGAGTGCTTTTTCAGTACTAAATTCGTGTACAGTTCGAATGCCTTGTGTTTTGAAATCTTTCATCAAATGTTTTTTGTCTTAACTATTGAGAAAAGTAAAAATAATATTCTACAGAGATGAGAGTTTGTGATAAAAAAAATTCTGACACCTAAATTGGAAAGAACCTAATTTATATCCCTATCACCACAAGCGTTAAAAACTGAAACCGAAGTGCATTAAAAGTGCATCAGGACGAAAAGCGGAAGTCTTTCGAAACGTCTTCCTCTACATCATGAACACTCTGCCTAAACAATCTATCATAGAATTATCTAACATGTCTTTGTATTTAGCTTGAGGATGTCTGACATGTTTTATCATTTCCAACTGTATATCTTTATAACTATATAAAAATAGCACATAAAAGTGCAATTGTTAACATGAAAATTATAACTGCACATTTTCTAACTGTTGTACCCCTCATTGGCACAGCGGTATTTCCGCGGACTTACAATGCTAGAAACCGGGTTTCGATACCCTTGGTATGCACAGCACAAATAGCCCATTGTGTAGCTTTGTGCTTAACTTCAAACAGACAAATAAACTAGCTAGCTAACTGTTGTTTAAGTAAAAACTTTCATCATTATTGATCTTAAAGAATAACGTCTCAACATTGAATCATGTAACTAAAGCCGTATCATTTTCTTTATAGAAAATTATAGAACACTAAAGATTCTATGAAACTTCCAGAAATATCTTATTTAACAACAAGACTTTATGTTAATACAGAAACAACTGTCTGTAAAAAAATAATAATAATAATAAAATATTCTATTATTATGAGCATTTTACTGGAAATATAGAAGGAATACTCATTGGTTAAATATCTAGATAATAAAACTTACATACAGAGGTCAGGAGCAGAAAAATCATTCAGATTGTTTAGAGAATTTGTGACCTCGAAATGAAAGAACAAAACGTATTCTGCCGGTTTCGATTCACTAGGTTGTACTCTAGAGGAATTATGATAAACGCCTCATCCCTTGTTATGAAATGAAGTACAGGAAAATAATGTGATTTGGTAACATTCCAAGTCGTAATGAAATTCTTTCTAAAGATGGCACGTTAGGGAAAAATTAAAATTAAATCTGCATACCATATTTTAGTTAATTAGATCAAATTTAGCTTGAATAATCTCTTTGTTCCCTCAAAGGATGCTCCAATAACGAAATACCTCATATTTACTATTTTTGTGACTTTTGGTGCTGCACCAGACTTTTGTTCTGATTAAAACTTGAGTTTAGTTAAATATAAATCTGAATATCACGAAAAAAAAAAAACCCACGACAGTTTTCCAGCAATTAAGTATTATTCTGATTTCTTCAAAGCTCTAGAAAGCAAGAGAGTCAATGTGAATTATTTATTTTGTTAACTAGCCGCGATCTGCGAAACGTATACGGTAATTTTCATGCCCTTCACTTGAATTTTCCTTATTCTATCATTTTCACGCACGCCATTTAAGCTACGTTTTCTTGCTGGCATTATGCGTTAGATTGCTAAATCCTATTTGACGTAACGTTATCTAATAAAACTACACGTAGGTAACTTTAATTAATAAAACTACACGTAAAGTAAACAATGAAATAAAGTAATGGTATTTATAATAGTGAATAGAGTATGAAACAGCTATGAGCATTCAGTGTATGGCACCATTTTACGAGTTGAAACAAAGAAACTCACAAAAACGAAGAATAAAACCAGTACTAAAGAAAATAGTAGCTGAAAGGTGTTTATATCAGTATGTGAAACAAACCGTAGCCAAGTTATTGCAAAGTAATGTAAACTTAGATGAATATGTAGAAATGTCTGAATGCGTGTTCACAAAGTGATAAACATAGGGTTTTGAACTAACTGCGCTTGCATATTTTAGACCTAAATTTATCGAGAAAGCCCACAGAAATTGTGTTTAGTGTAATGTTAAGTTTTTCAGAAATCACACATGGGTTAAGTGTTGTTTGTGTGTGTGACGGATTT
>NW_013666130.1:365648-369713 GCF_000517525.1 Limulus polyphemus
CTTATACTGTTAAATCTGTATTACGAAATTCCCGCCTATTCTCTAAAGTTGTAGAAGATTCTCGAGTGTAAAAATCAACAATATATGTATATACGTAAACGCTAGTGTAGCATTTGTATTGTTGCGTAACCTGAAGTTTTGAAAAACTCTCCACACGCCTATAAATATAGCCAACGCGACACGCCTAAAAACAGTATCTATTATTGGCTTGCTATAGTTGCTGTGCTATAAACTTCGGAAGCTATAACTGTGACTGTTATAACGCTTATTAATCGGGAAACTTAGGATATTTGACCAGGAACATTTATAAATTTCGAACGTTACAAACCATTTAACTTCACTGGATTCACAATCGGACATTAACACTTTTACGAAAACATTAATCAACTTCATCGGTGGGGAAAAAATCGGTATGTGATCAATGAAGACTACAGAGTGAATTGTCCTACGTCAACTCGAAATTAACTCGCTCATCGTAAACCCTCGATAAGACACCAAGGAAGTTCCACATCAGAAAAAAAAGACTCGATATTATTTGTAAATTTGTAAAACTTTTGTATATAAATCATTGTATGTAATAATTATTTGTAATAACTGTTATTGTAAATTGTAATATTGTTTGTATATTAAAATATATTTCTATTATAAAAGAAAACTGCGTGTATCAATTTTGTTGGCAAATATCATAAATTGGATACATTTTTTTTATTTATTTATGCATTTATTTAACCACTAAATCCAAAGTACAATTTAACTCAGTTTTAGGCTATTTGAATTTTTTTATACGTAACAGTTTGAAATAGTTTGCAAATAAAAACTAAAGTTGAAATCGAAGCCAGTTGTCACGCGATGATAACAACATTATGGCATCGTGTAGCATACTCGTTGTATTAAAAAGTTTGGCTAAGCAAAAAACAGGTAAGGTGATTCTGAATGGAAAAGCCAATATATAATATGAACTCCTCGGACAAAGGCCTTTCTAACGGTAGGAGATTTGTAGTGTTTGATGAAGAAATTTGCAAGACATGAATCCATCCTTCTCTTTACCAAAACCATCAAATACTCAGACACAAAATTTAGAGGATTTTTTTTCATCCAACAACTACGACCACAGATTAAAATGAAAAAAGGACGGTTCTTATTATTTTTTATATCTTAACTTTTATTATTATTATAATTATATTCAATAGGAATTTTTGGTTATCGTACAGAACAATTTGAATTTTCAACAATATAAAATTTTAACAATAAACTTTACTACGTATAATATCAAACGCACACTGTAGTAACAGAATTTATAAATAAATTAGTTTTTTTTTTGCAAACCATTTGAAGTTTTAAGTTACTGTTACTTTTTTTAATGTTGAAAGCTCAATAAACATTAAAGTGGGTGGCTGTTGTTTTTAGAACAAAGATAAACAAGGGCATCTGAGCTTTCTTCGCCGCAAGGAATCGAATCTTGGATTTAAGCAGTTTAAGTAGGTTAACTTATCGCTGACTCATATGGGGAACTAATAAGCCTAAAGATTTTCGTACAAACTGCAGGTGTTTTTTTCTTCCACTTCCTCATTTTGTCCATTACGAACTCAAAATCACAGATGTGTACAAATGCCATTTTAAGTCTATATTTTTGTCTCTCACAAGTCACTTTTGAAGTATTATATTTCATATATAAATTTCATTTCAAAGAATATTTTGTCTCTCATCGTTCAGTCGAACTGACGAGTTCTGGGATTGAACTACAAGCCTCTTGGGCAGTAGCTTGTGGGAGACAAAAGACAGTCTGAAATGTTATTTTTACCCGCCTTTAATTTTGAATCAGTAATGGACAAATTAGATGGAACATAGAAAAAAAGAAAACAATAATAGTTTATGTAATTTTTTATCACAAATTGTAGCTTAATTGAATATTTATACTATCAGTTACGGTTTGTGTTTTAGTGGAAAACTCCTAAGAAAATATAAAGCAAAACGTTGAGTGTCCAATGACAAAATAAAAATTATTAAATTTGATATTATAATATTGTTTATTTTTAGAATTAAAGTAATCTTGACAATTGATGCCAAGATATCAGCACCGGTCCCGAACTCTGGATTAGACAAATGTATGACGTGTTTTGACTATGGAAACACGGCCTTGATTCTTAAATAAAATGTCTAGACTTTCTTAATTTCATTGATACCAACATCTACTTCATCTTTATCATTAGAATGGCAACAGGAGTATAGATTTTCTTGGCGTTACCTTGGTAATCAATAATGGCAATAATTTACAATCTACATTATTTCATAAACCAATAAAAGACGCATATTTCTTCACTTCAATTCCCACCATCCACAAGCTTCCAAGAAAGGTGCAATTAAAAATAATCGATTTCAATTACAGTAATGGCATAGAAAACAAACAAAAAAATCACGTTCTGAACTAAAATCATTCCTTTTGAAGAACGAATACCCAGTTTTTTCACATCGAACAAATTGTCAAGGAATACTACGAAAACAAATTAATATAATACCTCCAACAAATTTACACACGCGCGCGCGCGCAGAGAATTTCTCAAATATACCATACATACTACTTACTTTTAAAATACCTGAAATTGACCGAACTATCTTCAGGAAAATTAAAACCATAATTAAGAGATCTGAACTGCTTATTAAAGTTACAGAATGATCAGATCTAACTCTCAGAAGTCAACTTTAAAAACCTCAGTATACCACCCTTCAGTGTAACGAAGCCAACTGTGTTACAAATACGAATTTACAATCTACGTGCCACCAATATTATTTATCAATTTACATATAACATTTGCCATCATATATAAATTGGTGAAACGAAAAAAAAACATACATACAAAAATAGAAGGACATATTGACTCTTTTCACAAACTTATAGCATAAGAGTTTGTTTGTTTGTTTGAAGTTAAGCACAAAGCTACACAATGGGCTATCTGTGCTCTTCCCACCACGGGTATAGCAACCCGGTTTTTAGCGCTGTAAGTCCGCAGACATTCTGCTGTGCCACTGGAGGGGGGCACACCATAAGAGAAGCGCAGTTGCAGATAATTTCTTAAGTAATTATGGCCAAGTAACTCGTCGTATGAGTTCATCCTTCTTTGTACAGCTTCTCACCAAAGCCATTAAATACACCTTTCAACAACTACGGTCACAGATGAACAGATACAGAGGATGGCACTTATTTTTTATATCTTATATTTTACTATTACTATTTTTATTTTCAATGACAATTTTTAGTTACTACAGAAAACAATTTGAATTTTCAATTATGCTGTGGAAACGCACGGCATATAGTCGATTAGAAGTTCCTATATAAACCAACTGAAGCTTTGTACTGTCAGTTACTGAAGAAGCTGGGAAGCGAAACGCTGAGTGTCCAATCAAATAAAAAAAAACCAGATCTGATGCTATAATGTAGTTCATTTCAATAATGAAAACAAAAATGTTTTCAGTAAACGATAAATATGATGTTTTTAAAGTATTAATTTATGTTACATTAGCCTTGAAAATGTTACAGTACTGTAACAAATTGAAGTGTGCTAGTTATTCAAATAAACAGTGTCAATCAGGTATAAAGGTTTGCCAATTTATTATGTATATTTATATACATAACGTTAATACATTAAACCTTTACATGTTATTTGGAGTAATTCATCAAGAGCTATGAAGTAAATGTGTAGAACAAATCATTACTGCGATTTCTTCTTTAATAAGTCTCACTGATTTATCTTACTATAACATTACTTCTTTTATAAGTCTTGTTAAAGCAGTGTTTGTTTGATTTATCTTACTATAACATTACTTCTCTTATAAGTTTTGCTATAACAATGTTTGTTTGATTTATCTTACTTATAAGGGAAGTAATGTTATAGTGCTTTAACAAGACTTATAAGGGAAGTAATGTTATAGCAAGATAAATCAAACAAACACTGCTTTAACAAGAGGTGTTTGTTTGATTTATCTTGCTATAACATTACTTCCCTTATAAGTCTTGTTAAAGCAGTGTTTGTTTGATTTATCTTGCTATAACATTACTTCCCTTATAAG
>NW_013666130.1:370141-401197 GCF_000517525.1 Limulus polyphemus
TAAGTCTTGTTAAAGCAGTGTTTGTTTGATTTATCTTGCTATAACATTACTTCCCTTATAAGTCTTGTTAAAGCAGTGTTTGTTTGATTTATCTTGCTATAACATTACTTCCCTTATTAGTTTGGAAAATAAGTATTTGTTTAAAAATTTTCACGCAAAATTACACATAGGGTTATCTGCACATAGCAGTTCCTAATTTTGAAGTGTCACACTAGAGGGAAGGCAGCTAATCAACTACACTCACTGCCAACTTTTGAGCTACTCTTGTATGATCGAATGATGAGATTTTTACATTCCTTTCTATAGTGCATCCATGGACACAAAGTGAGGAGATCATTTTTAGATCAATGGGACTCGAACCATAAACCCATGGATTCACAGTCTGAGTTGTTTACGAAGGTTTGTTTGTTTGTTTGTAGTTAAGAACAAAGCTGCACAATGGGCTATATGTGCTCTGCCTACCACGGGTATCGAAACCCGGGTTCTAGCGTTGTAAGTCCCAGACTTACCGCTGTGCCACTAGGGGGCATTTACGAAGGAAGCAGTAAGGAGGAGGTTATGTATATCATTTCACTGAAACACTAGATTATTTTATCCTTACAACTTAAAAATTGCCTGAAATATTAAGTTTGACCTAATGTTATGTTTTAGGTTCTATTAGAGACTAGTTGTAATATCTTACAATCTCTCAAAGCTGGAGAATAGAATTATGTAAATAATTTATTTTCAAGTTTATCTTAGAGAATAATTGTGTATTGGGTCATCTTGTCAAATGTTTGTCTTTCAGGTTTATTAAAGTTAAAAATTTATTTAAAGATTCGTTGTGAATATAGTGGGGTGAATAATTGATTTAGTTTTGGAGAAGCCTTCAAATCGTGATACACGCATGAAACTTGGTATATATATATTCATATTGGGTGATATTTAATTAAAAACACATTAGCTATCTGAAAATACAAGATGGCTGCAAATTTTTTAAGATAACATCTAATTTCTTCTGTCAATATCAATTTTTGACATATAAATTTGACTTGAGTGATGTTAGTGGCTAATTAAATATTTATGAACATTCTGAAATTACTGATGTTATTTCAAAATCACTTTCCTGGATGGACTACCAGCACAAGGACAAAAGTGTGAATGTCATTGCACTAACGTCGCACACCGATGACATCATAGCTATGTAACGCAACATGAGGTTCACTGACAGCTAGATGTAGCAATAATTTAGTGCCACAGATGTTACCTAACCAACCGCATCTCGATTAAATTACTGCACCTAAATCGAGGGGATTTGCCAGCGTAGAAAATGGAATCAAGTTATCCGGATGGTGTATAGATCACACAGGACTTGAATGACACTAGACGAGCGATCAGACTAGGTGAAGAGCAGAAGCACGAACCCAGTTGAATAGTGTGCAGCAAAGTAAATATGGTACAAGGTAGTAAAATGATAAGCCCTTGCCCTTGAACCAATGATCTACTAGCACTGAAAAATGACTACACTTATCCAATCTAAATAGCAAACTGACTGGAATAAATGTTATCTTTGTCAACGGAAAAAGAAGAAAGTCATCAACACGTTCTACAATAGAGAACAAGATGATTAAACCAACGTTGAAACAAACATTGCTCTCTTTCATTCAATCTATGATTTACCAATCATGCTGGACTCAGGTAGACTAGATAAAGGTGGTTACACAAAGGTCACATTGAATATGTAACAACACAAAATATCATTAAAGCTACAGATTCCTCTTCAACAACACAAACTTGCAAAGGACAATTAAAGGAAGTCTACCCGAGACAAAAAAAAAAAAAAAAAAAAAAAAAACATTAGAGTAACACCAAAGTAAGATGTAAAAAATGTTTTCACAGCCAAAAGTATCAAAATACTTTTTATGTGAAAAAGAGGCTCCAGGATCTGCTTTAAGACCGCAATGACAATAAGTGACAGCATTAACAAATGTGCTAAGATCCTGAGTGATGAAAGGCTCCTTGCAAACTTCGATGGTGGTAATGTTGTTTTACAGGAGCTAAAGTACGTACCATTTTCTCTGTTTTACAGAATTATACAATTAGAGTGAGTCAGTCTGATATCTCAAGAATATTAGAAGAGTATTTAACGACTGTCTAGGAAGGAAGCATATCATTTGCCTTTTCCAAGCTTGTCACCTACATCACCTAGACAAAAGCTACGTACAAATCCAGTCAAATTGAGGCTTATGGATCTAGCTACATGTATGACGGCGATTTGAACAGCTGGGTGTAGAATAACTAGATGTGAATTGAACTATTTTAAAGGAGTAATTACTGTCATATACGTCTCTGCTAAAAGCTCATCATCAAGGACAGGATGTACTGTTGTCCTTCCACATCTGTACTCGGAGGTGCAAGCGCTATTGCAGCAGTTTCAGTTGCACGACACTTTGTACTGTACGCGTCAGGACTGATTATCACACTGAAACTGTTTCAGAGATCCAACAGAAATATAGGCAGACTTTAACGTTAGTCAACATAGTTAAGTCAATCAGTATATGTGTTGAAATTAGACATTCAAGTGAATAATGGCGGCCATCTCGAAAAATGATAATTATCTTAGATTATGAGGAACAGATGTAATAATAGTAAAACTAGCTTCAACAGGGTCATAAGCTATTGAACTATAATACATCATTGTAGAAATTGGACAACTAAGTATGTTTGTGTGTTGAAAATGGCAGCCATCTTGCATTTTCTGGTGCTTAACGCTTTTTTTTGTTTTCCCTTAAAAATTGACCCAATGAGAACATCCACGCCAAGTTTCATACTTGTAACCATTTGAATGATTATATCTGCTATAAAGTTGCCGATCTACCTACTTGGACCGAACTTATACTGTAATTATTGTGCCAGGTTGTGGAAGGGCAGGTCAAATGTTTGAGCTATAATATTCCACGGAACAAGTGCCGTGTGTTTCAGTGTACATGTGTCAGGAGTAGGAGGTGGGAGGGGGGTAACTAGGAGTCAATCCCGTCATTTGGTAAAGAGTAAGTTTTTAAGCTTTGACTGCTGCTTTTCGTATGGTCATTAGTTCTGTGCCTAAGCCATGTGGACAATGGCATGATGTTTTAGCTTATATGTTGCATAAGGTGTCATTCTTGTTCAAAATAATAACAAATTTGTCTATTTATTTATCGTCTTCAGGGGAGACAATGTTTCTTTTGCTTCTTGCAAGAAATTACTTGATCTCTTAGTTTTTCCTCTTTTGTATAATGCGTAGAGGTTCATTGAGTGAATGTACAATTATCAAAACTAAACACGCGTAGTCTGGCTTCAAATTATATTGTATTTCACTTGTTAACATATATTTTGTTCGATTGTTATGGCTAATGCTCATGTTAAAAACTGCGCTTTGTTAGTTTTTAATACAACACATATTTATATTGAAGAAAATTGGACCTAATTATCTGTAACCAAAACAACAACAAATGGAGTGAAAACAAAGTAATGTTATATATATATATATATATCTTAATTTCTACTGTAAGTTCGTATATGTCCTAAGTTGAACGTGCTAATACTTATCTTAAAATACCATAGGTTATTATTAGTTGACACTTTTACATAGCATTGTTCATACTTATAAATGTTTTAATAATAATTTAGTTCATGCTAGAGATTTGTTTCTATGCCATGTTATATTTATTCTAAAAATATATGAAAATCGTATAACAATAAAATTTACAAAAGTGTATCAATACATCGTCTACAACAAAAATCCTTCCAGTAAGTTGTCTTAACAACTAATCCACCTACTAGCCATGGCCAGGTGGTTATGGCGCTCGACTCGCATTCTGAGGGTCGCGGGTTCGAATCTCCGTCATGCTCGCCCTTTCAGCCGTGGGGTCGTTATAATGTGACGGTCAATCCCACTATTCGTTGTTAAAAGAGTAGCCCAAGAGTTGGCGGTGGTTAGTGATGACTAGCTGCCTTCCCTCTAGTCTTACACTGTTAAATTAGAGACGGCTAGCGCAGATAGCCTTCGTGTAGCTCTGCCCGAAATTAAAAAACAAACAAACTAGCCATGAGCCTCAAAGAAACATTTTGTTTTTGCTCACTCTGTATATTTAGGATTTTTGTCGTTTCCATTAACTGTAGCACGATTATATGTATAAAAAATTAGTATCATTTTCGTATGTTACTTATCATCATCGAATTTATCATGATAAGTAAAGTAGCACAGAAATTCACGTGAATGTGTTGTATAGTACTTCACGTATATAATTTCACAAGTAAAAATTTACATTGCAAATGCGTATTCATTGGCCATATTTTACTTTTAATTATAAATTTTCGACAAAGAAAACACATATTAAGAAAATGTTCTTTCTGCAAGAAAACTGTTCTCAAAGATGCAATCTATAGATAGATAGTGTTTAGTATTGCGTAAAATGTTATTCTGATATAAACGCCACAATATAGATGAATTATGTGTTGAATAAAATCAAGAGTTAGAAGTAAGATGGTTATTACTACGTTACCCACAAGGAAAACCGTTCAACCAAGAATCAGAAATAACATACTCATTACTTTAGTAACAGTACCATTAGTTTAATCGAGTGTTAGAAATAACCTGCCCATTACTACATTAGTCAAATAAAAAATGAACATTCAATAGTGTAAGAAATAACCTGCCCATTACTACATTAGTCATATAAAAAATACATTTAATAAAGTGTTAGAAATAACCTGCCCATTACTACATTAGTCAAATAAAAAATGAACATTCAATAGTGTTAGAAATAACCTGCACATTACTACATTAGTCAAATAAAAAATTAACATTCAATAGTGTTAGAAATAACCTGCCATTACTATATTAATCAAATAAAAAATATATTTAATAAAGTGTTAGAAATAACCTTCCCATTACTACATTAATCAAATAAAATACGCATTTAATTAAAAGTAACTGGAATTGAACGAAAGGCTTCTTGTGGGAGACATGAGTTAGATTTAAAATAGTGTTTATACAAGCCACTGATTTTGAACCCGAAATGGATAAATTAAGAAGAACGTGAAAAAAAAAACATTGTAGTTTACGTGATTTTTAATCATGAAGCCCAAGCTCACTGGTTTCTAATGCTTCCACAGCTTTCAGCCTTTAAACGAAACTTTTAAAGTATTATATTGCGTATACAATTAGCGTTTCAGGAAATATGTTTTTTCTCCTGCTCCATTCCATATCCCCCACAGTTGGATACTTTTCTTGGCTAAAAACAGGGCACCACTGTCTGCTGCCCTACCATTTTCCACACTCGGGTTGACAAAATACAACAACAACAACAAAAAGACCATTTTGTCCCTTATCGTTTAGCCCAACTAACGAATTCTGGTATTAGCTAAAGATCTCTTGGACAGTGAGTGACCTGTGGGAGACAAGAGATAGATCTGAACTGATATTTTTAAGAAGAATGTAAAAAAAAAGAATTTAAAAAAATCGCGTTTTACGTGATTTTTATCACAATTTTTTAGGCCTATAGGTTTATAATGCTTCGCCAGCTTTCGGCATTTAAACCATAAGTACTACTGAATTAGTCATAGTAAAAATGCCCAGTCAAGAGTTAGAAGTAAACAGGCTGTTACCACATTATAGTCTAGATAAATACCACAAAATCAAGTGTTAGAAGTAATCAGGCTGTTACCACATTATAGTCAGGATAAATACCGCAGGATCAAGTGGTAAAAATAACTTGCTTGTCATTATATTAGTCAGAGTAAAATGCGTTCAATCAAGCGTTAGAAGAAGTAAACAGGCTCTTACTGCATTAGTTAGGGTAAAAAAAAACTTGTGAAAACATGCAACGCGGGATCTCATTTTCCCATCTTTATGCAACAGAAAATCGCTTTTTTTGTAAGATGCTGATTAGTGTGTTAACTGTAAAGAAATTGACGTTATGCTTCATTGAGGTTGCGATCCTAGTTGGTAACGCGCTGGAGTTTCCATTGTTCGCGTTCCCTTGCCGCAAATTCACGCTCCGCATTTTGGGGCCCTCGGGTGCTTTACAACAATGACGGTCCAATCTCGCTATTCTATAATAGTAGCCCAAAGTATTGCGGTGGGTGCTGTAAACTAGCTAACCAGCTGCCTCCTGGGTGTTCTCGTAGCCCCCTTTACAAAATGACGTCATATCACTGCGAACTTGACAATTTTCCTAAATTTTTTCTAAAAACAGATATCTGTGTATATTTTATGGAGTTATACGAGTATATATGTAACTAGTGTTTGACATAATGCCACATTGCGTCAAAGAAAGGTTTTGCTTGTAAATGAGACCTTTACCACATATTTAGAATAGGTGATTAACACTGAAAATCCCTTTTAGGCTTAGATGTTTTGACTTTTAAATGTTCATTCACGAAATGATTTACATGATGGTAGTCTTGCATCGTTAATATTCCAGGAAAAATGTGTTTCCGTAATGCTTAAAGAAGACCGAGTTCTGGAGAATATGTTCCTTCCCAGAACAAAAGCTTTCAATTGGATTCTCCTTAGGCCACCTGGACGTTGGTATTACTGCATGGGTTAGTAACGTTAGTTCCCATAGTGCATTACAGTGAACAGTAACTTTGCCCCAAGATTGAAAGAATATCCATTATCGTAAACACTGAACCAGATTTGAAAGCCAAAATCACAGAAGCTGAAAAAGAATAAGAAAATGTTGCAAAACACCATTTTTCATGTTGGGCATTAAAAATATTTTACCCTCAGTACCACCTGAAATATGAATTATCAAAAGAGACTTTATAATGATATCGGAAAGGAACTGCAAGCATGTAGTACAAGAGACAGTCAGGCGTGGTATTGTAAGGATGTTTTTGAATCGTATTTCTGATACTAAATATGTTTGTCCTAATACCAGCAAAAGAAGTGAGAAAGTGAAACGTTAAGATCAACTACCTGTAAAGGCAAGCAAAGCAGGGAAGGTTTCTGTGGTAAAGTACATAAGCCTAAAGCTTCAACAGAATATGTAATATTTAAACAACGAAAACAAAACCAGGTTTGTGTGGACTATCTATTTCCCGACAAAGCCATATAAGTCACTAGGGGAAAGACTCCAGGATAAACGTAATGCCTACAGTAAGAATTCACAAAACAAAAGGACAGGAAGATCATGAATCATTTACTATACTGTAATACCCAGAAGAAGAAAAAAAGACATTTCTAAGAAATAAATAAATAAAAAAACGGGCCAAAGCCACCTATATTCTCACAATTATAAAATATTTAAGGTTTATTATGTTTTATTTTTTATAATAACTAAATGGACGTAGTATTGTGAGTATAAACAATGTAACTGAAGTGAAATAAAAACTCGTTTATAACAAAGGAAAGGAAATTGTTCTTCTATTTCTTTCTTAACATAATAAATAATACAAATACATAAAGGTGCCAATACTGAAAAGAAAGACATATTGTTTTCAAGAATTCTATCAATGTGAAATTAGATGGGGGTCCATCCCCCTCATGACCTTCCTCATGTCATCCTGTATCGCTGCATCAAGTTTGGTGATGATTGATCAAGAAATGTGGAAACGTATAAGGAACAGATATACACACATATTGACGTATATTTATATAAAAGGTGGGAGGTCCACCTCCACCCCCTTCATGACCTTCCTCATGTCATCCTGTATCACTGCATCAAGTTTGGTGCTGACTGACCAAGAAATGTGAAAACGTATAAGGAACAGATACACACACATATTGACGTATATTTATATAGAATGTGGGAGGTCCACCCCCACCCCTTCATGACTTTCCTCGTGTTATCCTGTATCACTGTTTCAAGTTTGGTGCTGACAGATCAATAAATGTGGAAAAGTATAAATAACAGAAATGAAATGATAAAGACACGACCGTGTATCTTTTCCCGGACACGCACTTTGGCTAGTAGATGAACGCTTAAAGCTGAGCTATGCCTTAATTACTATTGTATTAGCAGGAACACTGTAAACCGAACCGATGTTTAGTTGGTAACTTATTAGTATTAATACTTAAAGCTAAGCTATGACTTAATTGTTGTTGTGTCAACAGGAATACTTTAAACCGAACTTGTACTTAATTGTTATGGTATCAGTGTTAACATTTAAGGTTGAGATATATCTTATTTATTATTGTATCAGCAGAAACACTGTAAATAGGAATTTGTTTTTAATTGTTAACGTATCAATATGAACACCTAAAGCTGAGTTATGCCTTAATCAGTATTGTATGACCAAGAACACTGTAAACCGAATTGGTTTTTAATGTTACCGTACCAGTACGAACGCTTAAAGCTGTGCCATTATTGTATTAGTAGGAACACTATAAACTGAACTGGTATTTAAGTATTCTGCCGTATCAGTATGAAACTTAAAGCTAAGCCACGTCTTAATTGTTATTGTATCAGCAGTGTAAGCTGAACTTGATAAGTGTACAAGGTGAGTTATGGAGACGAGTTTGGAATCAATGATGCTACTTTTGTTTGCTTTGTTTGAATATATATTGGTGTTTGGATGTCCAACGTTACGTTAAGTCTAGGCGTTTGGAACAAACTATGCATAGAGATGTATATTAATTTTATTGCATATGAATTTAGTAAAATTAGATCTATTGGTTGACTACGCAATTTACGCAAGGAGTTAGTACAGAATAAAGGCCTCCCGATGTTGTATGCTTGAGGGCTTATAACGCTAAAATTCGGAATTTGATTCCTGCAATGAGCACCACGCAGATAGTCCATTGTGCAACTTTTAAACAAAATAAATACCCAACAAAATTATTGAACCCACAAGTGTTAACATATTTTAACAAAGGATTTTTCAATATTGTTAATGAGTACAGCTGTTT
The DNA here is from genome assembly GCF_000517525.1 of Limulus polyphemus. Lineage (NCBI taxonomy): Eukaryota > Metazoa > Arthropoda > Merostomata > Xiphosura > Limulidae > Limulus > Limulus polyphemus. Next base: position 379,017 of record NW_013666130.1, read on the forward strand.
GTTTGTTAATCTCCAAGAGGTTTCAGGGCCTATCAGACGTTGTTTTAATTGGAATTGATGATTTCAGGGCCTATTAAACGTTGTTATAATTGGTATTGATGATCTCAGGGCCTATCAAACGTTGTTTTAAGTGGAATTGATGATTTCAGGGCCTATCAAATGTTGTTATAATTGGTATTGATGATTTCAGGGCCTATCAAACATTGTTATAATTGGTATTGATGATCTCAGGGCCTATCAAACGTTGTTTTAAGTGGAATTGATGATTTCAGGGCCTATCAAACGCTGTTATAATTGGTATTGATGATTTCAGGGCCTATCAAACGTTGTTATAATTGGTATTGATGATTTCAGGGCCTATCAAACGTTGTTATAATTGGTTGTACAGTTGCGGAGAGACTGTAAAGTGTTGTCAGTATTCGATGTTTTACAAAACTCCAAAAGAAAGTAAAGAACCTTGAGTATATAAATAAAACTCATAAAATATACTATCTATAAAAAATAATGTTATTATTAAGTTCCGATAAAACTTTGTACCACGGGTTAAATCTAGTAGCCTCGTTGCATACAACTAAAAAAACTAACATATAGGTTTTGTTTGTTAATGGCTAAACTACACAATGGGCTGTCTGTACTGTGCCAACCGCGAGTATCGAAACCCAATTTTTAGTATTATAAGCCTCCAGAATCATTAGGGAGACCATGTGTTCGATGTAAAGTCTACTTTACCACTTATGAAGTTGCAAATATTTATTACCTAAATGTTTTTATTGACAAAAATTTCGAATTTTGAAACTTAGAATATTCATGATGATGACATGTCTCTAGGAAAATAAAGAAAAATAAAAAAAAGTAAAAATAAAACAATAAAGAAATCAAAGTATCGAGAAAAACATAAAAAATATTAAAATCAGTCTGAAGTTATCGGAGTATCTGATTTATTTTCTTTATTGTGAGTAGCGTCTGTCGTGAAATCAATTTTTAATAACTTGAAAAATAACGACCTTGTTTTGCTGTTTTTTTTGTGTTCGATATTATTTGCCTCCTAATGGCTCAGAGGCAAGTCTTATTGCTTATAACGATAAAATCGGGTTTCGATACCCGCAGTAGACAGAGCACAAATAGCCCATTTTGTAACTTTGTGTATAAGAACAAACAAACAATCTATATTAGTCGCGATCTTGAAAAGTTCGATTCGTAGTGAGCTGAACTTGAAATACGAAACTAACTCGTTTTATATCTATCTACCTTCACTGGGTTTGCTGTCCGTTTTGTTATGGCAAAAGGTGCATCGCGGTCATATGATGGGTTCTACCTTTCTAGAGCTTTCTTTACCTTTTCGGATGTCCAATAAATGTTTCAATGTATACATATACGTATGAATATCTTATTACGACTTTCTTGAGGCAAATTTCATCTGAACACAAACAGAAGGAAGTATACATAGGTTTAGTATACGTAATCAGCCGCCCGATACTTCTGTTATAACGAGCCATTCTTTTGCTTGACTTTACATCAAACGACAAACCGACGTCGTCTGCACGTGCTATTAAACAACACCATCCATTCGTTCCCTATTGTTTTTCGCTAATAATAATAATGAATAAAATATGGTTTAAAATAAACAAATAATATAGTATTAAAAATCCTTACCCTGATTTGTTTTAATATAAATAAAACAACGAATTATTATACTTCACCTTCTTAATCCTGTAACTGTTGTTATCAAGGGACTTGCTAATATAAACAGCGTCTCATCCATTAGTTCGTCTATCAAATGCTAGTTCGGCATGAAGAGCTCTGGTATTAGTCGAAAGACCTCGTCGGCACTGGATATTGCAGATATAGTGTGGTTGACACATTATTGTACATTATTCTTTACTTGCACTCGGAATGTATTATTAACTATGTTAAATTGTTAATCCCATTTAAAATGACGTTTTTTCGAGTAAAACGCACCCTATTAAATAGGATCGGCTCAAGGGAATTTTTCAATCTGACGCCCCGCCCCTACAATTTTGCTTTCAATTATGCAACAAAATCGTAAGGCTACAAATCAATTTTTCTTTATATTCATTTATTTACTTACTTATGCCTGAGAAAAATGATACAGAGGTAAGTACAGGTGACTACTATGCCAGTTTAACATTTTAAACTTATAGAATTTTCATTTTTCTTGCTTTTATTAAGGCAAAACGGCACATTTCTGGATAAAACTCCAATCTTTGAAATATACGTGTTTGGTTGAAATTGTTGCAAGACCAGTGAGTCTTATTTGTGTTATGATTGATCTCAGATATGTTTTAAACAATATGAGTTGGGAAAAGCCTCTTTGTTCACTAGGAATGGTATTGGACAAAATCAGCAGAATTCTCAGTACGATAAATGTGCCGAGAAACGACACATGTATTCCAATATACTTTCCATAGTAATCTTAGTCACTCCGCATGAGGGCCTGTAAATTGTCACACAGATCTGTTGCACTGACACCAGTTTGCCTCGTCTTTGGTAGGTTGACTTAAAAGTCTACATATTACTTGAGCAAGAACCTCGAACGCATCTTTGACAAGTAAGCAATGCACTTCCAGAAACTGGACAAAAAACTGGGCTAGGCATGGCCAAGTCATTTGTGTGCTAGGACTGTGAAGCCGCGCTCCGCACTTTCAAAGGCTGTAAATATGCTATAACAGTGTAAGTCAAATACCCCTGTTCGGTCGGTTAAAAATTTGGCGGGAGGTGTTGTAGAGTAGCTAGCTGCCTTCCCTCTAGTCTATCAGTTTAAAATTAGGAACAGCTATGCGCAGATAGTCCTTTGTGTAACTTTTCACGACAATCCTGAAACAAATTTCTTGTTGATAAAATCTCTCTTCCACAGTTTCAATAGCTGTGTCGATAATTTTGTTCAACAAATTGATTTTTAAATTTTTCAGTGGATGTAAGATAGGTTCCAACATGATTATTTTGTGAAAGTTTGCGTCTTCATTTTTTTTTCTTCGGCAATTCTGCTGTAAATTAGAATTGGAACTTTTTAAACTTAAACGGTACTCAATGAGTACATGGACTAAACGGCCAGGCAGATTAGAGATACCTAGGTTTCAGGTATAGCTGCCCCTATTTTTGAAGTACTGACCTGAAAGAAGACAGCCAGGTGCAGTAGTACTCGTCGCTACTAGGACTTTGTCCGACTCTTTGATCCGAATGATGGGATTGACTGTCACATTTATAACACACCCACAGAAGAAACTGTGGAGCGTGTTTAGTGGCATCACATATCTAGCTCGAATATGCTGTTCTTATGAAAACATTTCAGTGATTTCCATTTTCTCTACAAGCTCCATCAGATCCATTAATGTATGTACAAAGTTTTCATCCATCCTATAGCTTGGCACATTAATTATTCAGTAGAATTATTTTTATTTGGTAACCTCTCAATTTTGCAGCTGTATAGGCCTACTTTCCCTATCCGATAACGTAGAAAGTCATTTTTTAATCCAGTCTTTATAGCTGTATTTCATTAGAACTGTTAATTAAGTTTTATAGCTTTCAAACTTCGGACCTTGAAATTAGAATTTGTAGTTAAAATAGTTTCTTTTGATGGATAAAATACAAAACCTTTATGGTCACTTAACTTTGTTAAATAATGTAACCATAAAAATGATGTCAAAATACAAAAGAAACAGCACTTTTATAGAACATCATACCATACCTTCAAATCAAAACTTGCAGTTACAAAAGCTTCTCTTGATAGTTAAACCGGAAAAAAAGGAACAGCACTTATATATCATCATATCTAGAACATCATATCATACTTTCAGATCAAAATTTGCAGTTAGACAGGTTTCTTTTGGTGGGAAAAGCGAAAGACGAAGAACAACACTTTTATGTAACATCATATCTTGAACACCATACCATACCTTCAGATCAAAATTGCAATTACAAAAGTTTCTTTTGATGGGTATAGCGAAGGAAGAGGAACAGTTCTTTTATGGAACATCATATCATACTTTGAGATCAAACTTTTGTGACGGATTTATTATTGTACATTTATTTTAATATCGATGTTTGATCGATGCTTGAATTAAATTTATATTAACAAGTGTACATAACTTATGCAGTTAAATATGTATTGCGAAACTCCCGCCTATTCTCTAAGTTGTAGAAGATTCTCGAGAGTAAGAATCAACAATATGTGTGTGTACGTAAACGCTTAATGTAGCTTTGTATTGTTACGTAATCTGAATTTTCTAGAAACTCTCCACACGCCTATAAATATAACCAATGCGACGCGCCAAAAAAGTAGTATATATTATTGGTTTGCTATAGTTGGTGTGCCATAAACTTCGGAAGTTATAACTGTGACTTTTATAATGCTTATCAATCGGGACATTTCAGATATTTGACCAGGAACGTTTATAAATTTCGAACATTGCAAATCATTCAACTTCAGTGGATTCACATCGGACATTAGTACTTTTACGAAAACTCGACCTGTAATCGGCGTGTGACCAGCTAGAACTACATGGCTAGCTAGCTTCCTGTTATGTGAATTGTACCTATATCAACTCGTAATTAACTCGCTCATAGTGAACCCTCGTTAAGATATCAAGGAAATTCCAGGCTAGAAAGAAGACTTTATATTGCTTGTAAATTTGTAATTTTTTTGTATATAAATCATTGTGTGTAATAACTATTTGTAATAACTGTTATTGTAAATTGTATTATTGTTTATATATTAACATATATTTGTATTAAAAAAAAGGAAACTGTGTGTATCAATCTTGTTGGCAAATATCGTAAATTGACTTATATATCGTCTTTAATTTAACTGCTAAATCCAAAGTACAACTTAACTACTAAATTTAAATTTATCAGTTAACTCAATTTCAGGCTATATGCAATTCTAATACGTAACACTTTGCAGTAAGATAGGTTTTTCTTGATGGGTAAAGCGAAAGACGAGGAACAGCACTTTCATGAAATACTATGCTTAATTAGCTTTCTAGGGCTTCTTTCTTAATAGTTAGTACGTTTTACTGACTAATAACTGATATTGAGCTAGACAATCGGTCCATCAGGAAGTGAGAAGACATAAAGTGCTAATTAATCAAACTACAGTTAAGAGCCACCTTGTTATTTCATATGTATTTCTGTGTCATCCAAGTAATGACACCTGCGTGTAAGATGAACATGTCCTTCAGTGTAAGCCTAAGTTGTTAGATGCCACGTGACGTTGGTATAAGAGTTATTGGATGAGACTTAACTGAATGTGTTTCGGAGTATATTCATAAATAATTACAAACTGCGAGAAATCGAATATGAAAGTTTTGTTTATTTACAAATTCTTGTACATGTTACAACTGAATTACACAGAATTAATGAACCAAAAAAAAGTCTCATAGATAAATACACCATGCAACATTTTGACTACACAAATAAACTCATACATTACACTTCATATACAGTGTCAATATTCAAACCTGAATGTGGTTCTGAAAGTAAAATCAACACCAAATAGACCTTACATGTGGTCTTGTAAATACTATTAATGATCTTTCGCTGTATCATATAATAATATATAACACGTTAGGTTGTGTTCATTTACGTTTTCAATAAAATTCATCGAAATTCTTCCGCTTACTTGTTTAATTTTGTCACTGTGCCATAATTTATTTAGCTTTTAAATTTATATTTATTAAATATCCTCACTAGTTAAAATTTGATTCGCTTCATTTAAAATAAAGTTTATTTTATTCTGTGTGCTGACTTTAGTTATTATAATTACGTTACATTTACACGTCCTCTATCAAATTCTTATTTAAATTGTCCCTTGGTAGGTCAACGGTAATCTTTAGGGGTTATAAAATTATCAGTTGAAGCTCTATTCCTGTGATAGGCAATAGTACGTGAAGTCTATTGTGCAGTTTGTGCCTAACAATAAAAATCTTACTTAAATTACGCAAAAGAGCAAAATCCCTGTCAAAAACAACAAGAATAAATAAACATAAAATAAGCAATACAAATTATATTACTAAGAGGGAAAAAATGCTCCACTTTGAGGTGATGAGATAGTAACTGACTACTAAAGATGATACTGTGAGTGAGATCTTTCAAACAACTTGGAATATTGGTTACCTTTACACAGCATGACGAAAAAGCTACATTATAGCCAAGACACATTGTCACTAAGCTTAAAGGTAAAGTTAACTTTAACAGTTATGATTTTAAAGGTATATTTAATTCTAACAGTTAGGTCATACGAGCTGCACCTTTTGTAATAGAATATGCTTCATCAAAAGAATTGAACAAATATCTCTAAGTTTTTCTATACTAGATTACAGTGGGTTAATGCTTAAGTTACTTACTTATTAGTAGGAAGTTCTCATAAACAACAACAAAAGTAAAAACGGCGTGAAATGACAATTACAAAAAATGGCTTGAATCTGAACAGCCTATCATTTCACATCACTGCCCACAAATGTACTTTTATAGGCTATGATATTTTTGTTTTTAATCCAGACCTGAGTATTGTTTTTCTTTGGCTAGAAGAAGTTTGATGTCACGTGATGAGGGCATGGCTTAACGTGTGTAATTTTCTTGAAAGCCGAGGAAACTATTTGAGAGAGATATAAAACGTAAGATTAGAATTTATTATCTATTAAGTGAGTTTGTTACGGTAGTGAATTGGTTACTGAATTATCGAGGTTGTTAGTCAATTGCCTATTATTTCAGTTTTTTGAATACTGAGTTTATGTTTCAATGAAATATTGAGATATGAGAAAGTACCATACGCTCGAGAGAAAATTAGCAAGTAAGTGGAAATATTGTGTGAACTTAGGTCTATCAGCGGACGTTAGTTACGCTAACTTGTGGAATTTGTAATTCAAGAAATAAATGCTTTCCTTATCATGACGTGTACTGGACTTTGTATTCGTATTATTTATTTTAGCGAAAAAAAAAAGAATCTGCGTAACTATAGAAACCGCAACGACGGTATTTTCATTCGTCGAACGCAATAACGGTCTGAGGTTACATGTTTTAGGTGAAATGTTGACTTTGTCTGTTTACGTAGCCATTATTCACTTCCTACATTGCCCATTACTGTTATTTTCTCATGAACTACAGTACCATCTCATATTCTTCATTCCATGTACAATATTAAATCATTTATGGCTTATGTCAAGTATGTTTTATCCTGAGCGCTTCAAATATCGTACTGAATGTTCGTTGTGTTCGTATTAGCTATTGCTATCCTATACACCTCACAATGTGTATCGATTATATTCACCTTGAACCTTTTATTCCTCTTACCGGATGTTCGTAGTATTCGTATTAGCTATTGCTATCCTATACACCTCACAATGTGTATCGATTATATTCACCTTGAACCTTTTATTTCTCTTACCAGATGTTCGTAGTATTCGTATTAACTATTGCTATCCTATACACCTCACAATGTGTATCGATTATATTCACCTTGAACCTTTTATTCCTCTTACCGGATGTTCGTAGTATTCGTATTAGCTATTGCTATCCTATACACCTCACAATGTGTATCGATTATATTCATCTTGAACCTTTCATTCCTCTTACCGGATGTTCGTAGTATTCGTATTAACTATTGCTATCCTATACACCTCACAATGTGTATCGATTATATTCATCTTGAACCTTTTATTCCTCTTACCGGATGTTCGTAGTATTCGTATTAGCTATTGCTATCTATACACCTCACAATGTGTATCGATTATATTCACCTTGAACCTTTTATTTCTCTTACCGGATGTTCGTAGTATTCGTATTAGCTATTGCTATCCTATACACCTCACAATGTGTATCGATTATATTCACCTTGAACCTTTTATTTCTCTTACCGGATGTTCGCCATCTACACGATTCGTTCTTCTTATTAGATATTGCTTTCTTGTACACTTGACAGCTTGTACCGGGTACATTCATCTTCGTATTATATATTGTTATCCTGTACGCCTCACACCTTATATTGGGTATATTCAACTTGAATCCTTCATGTTTTTTACAGGATGTTCGTATTCCACACGGTTCGTTCTTGGTATTAGATATTGTTTACCTATACACTTCGCAACTTGTATCGGTTATTATTAATCTGAGTATTTTATGTCTCGTATTGGTTATTATTATCTTATACGGTTCATACATGAAATGAAATATTATTGTCCGATATGATGCATGCATTGTATTAAACATCTTTTATCCTATATCTTCCATCCTTCACTATTCATGCGTGATATCGGATATCCCTATCGTATTCCTGCTTTGTATTGGATACTTTTAACCTGTATGGTTCCTGCTGATATTGGATATTTCTATATATCCTGGTACTGGATATTTTTACATTTTTGATAGAAAATAAATCAATCCTCTCGAGACCTAAGGAATTTTTCATTTCATACTAGAGTCGGACAAGACTCTAGTATAACAGCCATTTACCAGCATATGCCCGTTGTATCCAAAACGTAATGTTTTATTATGCTGTTGATGAATATACACAAGGCTCAAGGAAAACAACTTGTTAACAAGCTCTCCAGAATTAACCATTTTAACGTGTGAAAAATAGGAAGGCATATTTAATCTATAAATTTATGCCATGTTACCAATCTGAAACTTGTAATCTTACGCGCATGCTGAAAACATACCGTTTCGGATGCCAGAGATATATATTTAAGGGTGGATGACTTTGCACTGGAATTGGTCAACATTAAAGTTTCAGATGAAAAATTCATCAGGCACTCCAAAAAATTAATTTATTTTGTGTCAAAAATATAAGAACATTTGACAACAGGCATGAGCTGTATAGGAAAGAAACGTCCAAACGTCTCTTAAATATACTTATGATTTCGTCCAATTCTTAAGTTATCTGAAACAGAAAAATAGTTATCAAAATAAGAAAATAATGACTTTTGTGCTTTACATTCTGCCTATTTTCAGACAATAAGATGTGATTTATTTAATGTGATCGCAGCTTATCTTATTTGCGAAGAAATAATATCAATAAATATAAAAATAATTATGGAAAGGTCAATAACTTTACAAATATTTGCTCTGTCACTCACAAAAAAAAACACCTGAAAGTAAACGTTCGCACCAAGAGAGATTTACATTCTTATCACTAGACTGTAAAAATTCATATTTCTCTACAGTGTTAAATATACCTTTTGAATTTGGTGTTATATGATCAAATACCATTAATACCACGTTTTGTGTAACTTCTTAATAACGTTTTAGATTACTTAAAGAAAAGAGGGTCTACCATATAAGAGAAGATTAAATTATCTTCCGCGTCTCTTGCAGAATTTAGCACAAATCGGGAGAAAACATTTCTGAAAGTGTACTGATTAGCTTTTTTTACAAATCATATCGAAGTTCTACGGCGATATTTTCCAGTTTAAATGTGTTTAATTTCATTCTTCTTATCAACACATAACCAGAGCCATCCAAAGAGTTAACCTACACCTTTTCCTTCTCCTTCACTCTCGTGATCACTGCTGTCCGTCGGAGGTTCTAGTCCTGTCTGGACTGTAACCTGGACATTCCTGTTAACACTGATTGCAGGGAAGAACACCCCCTGGTGGAGATCAGTGAAGGCGATGGGCCCTTGGCGTTCATCATTAACGTAGAAACTTAGCTGATGCAGGTCAAGATTTAAAAGCACTCCAACTACAGATCCGGAGCCTACTCCCCCATCAGTCCGGTTATCATGACGATCAGAATGTAGAAACCACGACCTCTGGTGGTCGATGTACATGCTCCACCCTTTGTCATCCTTCCCTAAAAGTAATAATTCATGAACAAAAAACAATTGAAAGATTGTCCTGTTCCTTAATCAAGGGGGGTAAATTTCCAACTTCATGTGAAACGGCAAAATGGCAGAAATATTTGTTGGTAATTTTAAGTTTTCTACATTTTATATGTAGTTTTCTGTCCGTATACAATTTATTATGGAACCCAAGTTTGAGAATTGGCAGAAAAAGATGTATTCAGTATATCTTAAACATTAAAAATCTAATTATAACTGTGTGTGTATATATATATATATGTCATTGATATTTACATAATTATATATGTATATATATCTTTGATACTTACATAATCATATTTAGACGTATATATACAAATGTATATTTGATATATACAGAAGTTTCATGTATGTTATAATGTATTTAGTTTTGTTTTATTTAACTGAATTTTTATTTGTGATATAATTTTCTCTTGTTTGGAAGTTCATTTCATTACATTTTGCTCGTTGTTTAGAAATTCATCAAATTTAAACACTTTTATATGAAATAAACTTAACATCACTATCACAGTTTTTTAAGTTCTTTATTATGAACCCACTTTTTATATAAATTCTAATATTGAAATTAACGCACGAAATCATTTATTCTCAAGACATTGAAAGGTTTGAGGTCCGTACATTAGTGTTTCAAGTGATCCATAATTTTATTTATCTTTTCTGTGTAATGCGTAACCTACTAATGAAACAACTGGCAGTACACAAGGATAACATTAGTATAACACTACTGACATTTCAATAAAATATCCATTTAACTTCTATGGTGACTTGAAATAATAACGATTTATACACAATAATGTATTAATAGCATACACTAAACTATCAATAGTTTATTTCTTTTTTTTGTTTGTAGTTAAGCACAAAGTTGCATAATAGGCTATCTGTGCTCAGTCCACCACGGGTATCGAAACCCGGTTTCTATCAATAGTAACTAGTCATGCAGACATAGAGGGTGTCCTATATCCAATGTCCTATTAAGGTGGGACCAGGTGTGGCTAATGGTTAGCATGCCAGAATATGGATTCGAAGATCCATGGTTAGTGTCTCTTCACCACAAAATCGCTCTCCACACTTTGAACCCGGAAGTGGGTGCGTTATAAGAGTGCAGGTCAAATCCCACTGTTTTGAATAGAGTAGCCAAAGATTTGGCGATGGATGCCGTTAACTAGCTGCCCTTCTAATCTATCAATTCAAAATTGGGAACGACTGGTGCAGTTAGCTCTTGTGTAGCTTTGCGTGAATATTCGAAATAACAAACAAACCTAATATGGTCCAGCAGTCACCCTCCCATCCAAATAAATATTACTATTCTCAACTACGTTCGGAAACTGTCTCGTGCAATTTGCTGCCATTCGTGTTTCAAGACCTCAGTCAGACTGTAAGACTAAAAGGTCGTGGTCAAACCTTTCTATTTAATCTCGCTAAATGATCCTTGATATGATCTATAAAGTTATGATCTGAGATCTGCACAACTCTTTACAAGTTGTTGATTATATCTTTTTTAATCGAGCATAAGTTGCACATGTATATTTTTCTGCGACAACACATTGGCCTGTTCATTGAATATTCTACCAAGGTTGTTGATATCCACTGGTATTTAAATATGTAGATACTTTTAAGGTAGACCTCACGTCTAATGCGCATAATACAGCCCACAGCGTAACATGCCCATCACAAACCTTTACAATTAATACAACATGACCACCGTTCATCTACATGTCTCCAAATCCCTATATTCGGCGTCGCTTTGACATAGATGGATGAAGTGTTGAGGCACTTCAAAAACAGTTCCAAGCATTCTTAGTGGAGTGTGGTGGGAGTAAGTTTTGCGAATCCTAACCTTTCACAAATACCCACGTACACGCTACATTGGCAATAGCATTGAAGCCCGTTCATATACGTCCACATTAGATGCAGTAAAGTCATTGTAAGTTTATTGTAAATGTAATTTTCGGCACGTTTTTAATACCTAACATGTGAAAACGTACATTAACGCGCTTCCACAGCACTTTCGACAACCTGAACATTTTAAAATAAACTAGTTTTATTCATTCTAAATCGATATTAAACATGCATTCATATGAATGTTTGATCATACTTGGTAAAAAAAAAGGAAAATATGACTTTACAGTCCAAAGAATATGTTAAATTTTAGAACCTGTCTTCTCAGACAGAAGAAGCTTTAAAATATCATCAATATTTCCATCACACGTTTTGAGAAATACAACAATGAATTATACAGGAGATTTACTTATACGACAACCGAGTTTCGGTGTTTCAACATGAATTTATTTCACTATTTAACATATTTAAAAAGTTCGGCTTACCCAACATCATATCTTTAGCCACATCAAAAGTAGCGATACCAAAACCAGGATCCGCATTCATATTGTATTTATCGATAACAAATTCCCAGTAATGCACTCCTTGTGAGAAACCAAGGTTACCCAGCACCACTCGGTGTTCGTAGGTGCTGCTTGTGACGGTTTGGTTCTCGTTGGACAATATGATGTCAGAATGGGCACTCACTGGATCCAGATTAAACCAGGCAACTATACAGGGAAATGAATAACAAATCATTTAATTCCCAGTACTAAGGAAGAAGACTGCACAGCAGAATAAACCAAAGGAACCAAAATGTGAATACACTGTACAAAAAACATAACATGGCATTGTAGTATCTTAAAATGTATTTTCTAGAACTAGAATTCAAATAACTATTGAATATCAAAATGCTGTTTACATCATACAATTTAGTTAGTTTCGAAAAACCTTTTAGTAAATCCGTTTTCGCTGCATTTAGAATGGCTTATTAAAATTGAGCTAGAATGTAAACAGAAACACATATATTACACACCTATGTATAAGATTTGCTCATATGCTTCATATCTAAGGATTTAATAAATAAAAACATTGAATTTAATTTGAATTACTGTATAAGAAGATTTGAAGTTCATTAGATTTTAAAGTTAAAAGTTTTTAAACATAAGCATTCCGGTCAGTAACCTAATTACATCAGATATTGCAACAAGTGGATATCAAATAGCGCGTGCATATGGGAATCAAACCTTTTAATGATGATATTCAAAATAATTTAATTTCCTTTAGCATATATAATTACCGAATCTTTTCTGATGGGACAGCAACGTAAACATACTGTTACGAACGGCAAGGAATCACATTACGGAAAAGTGTTAGTCTCAATAGCTATCTCTCGTGCATAATTTCCCTATAGTTTTACTTGTACCTGAACGTATACTAAGGCAAGATTATGAATGTAAAAATAATCAAAAAGATATAAACAGGCAAAATGAACGTGGAATTTATATTATTGTGTGAAAAAGCAGATTAATTGTTGTTATATTTTTTTAAGTACAAACTTAAATATTAATAATAATGCAATTAATTAATGAGTTTTAAATTGCCAATATTTTTACTATAAAAACGCTTTTAACTCAAAACGAGGAACCTATTCCAGGTGATTAAGTGCGAATATCTGTATATTAGAATTTTGATTATTGGAAAATTGTTTCTAATATCTTTTTACTAAACTATTTACGCACTAAACCAGTGTTTCCGAAAGTGGGAGCCGCCAAAAAATGGGCCGAAAATAAAGATGCTGAATTAATTTTGATTCCAAATAAACAATAAGTCGATAAAAATTATGTTGAATTAATTAACTGATACATTATGTCGAAAGGAGATGTTATTGTTTTTACTGTGGCACTATTTTTCAATCACCATGTTAAAGTTATAGGTTGGGAGGCCTCAAACCTCTTTATTCACATCAAGGGAGCCTCAGACTAAAAGAGTTTGGGAACTACTGCTCTAAACTACAGGAATTTCTACCTAGATAGCGTATCATTCATTTCGGTTATCTTAATCAAAACATAAATGTATGGTATGATTTGGTGAAACACAATTAACAGAATGAAAATATAGATCAAATCACACAAGGAACATGTATAGGGGATGTGTTGCTAGCAGGTTTTGTATATTTTGATTCTTTCAGAAAGTTGAAGAATGTCCAGAAAATATCTGAACGTTGTTTCCATCCTGGTGGACCTAAACGGTAATATAACATTACTCGTATTGTTCGGGATTGGTTTGAAGAGCATGGTAATAGCTTTCTTAGCCAATTCAATCACTAGATATCAATACAGTTGGCATCTACAGGGGAAACCTGACCACGTTATATTCGTGAACTAATGGCTATAATAGAACAAGATACACTTTCAGGCATCTTATGGAGTGTATGCCACACCAAGTCCAGGTTATTATTACGTTGTAAGGTAGTTTACTATAGCCAGAATGGAGAGGGGGGGAGATCCAAATATAATGGTCAGTCAGTATAGTTTAACTGCTGTTGCATTTTAATAACTCATCCAACCTGGGTTTGTGATAATCTCATGATTTAACATGTCATTAGACTAGATCAAACTGTATAACTGACAACAGCAGTCTCTAAGGTGAGCTCGTCAATTTCTTTTTGGACTCATCACACTTCAAACAAAGCCAGCATGTCCAGTCGACTTATTCCAGGCTGACATGACCTTGATAAATAATAACGTGTGAGAATTACGTGTGTTTGTTTGAAGTTAAGCACAAAGCAACACAGTGGGCTAGTTGTGCTCTGCCCAACACAAGTATCGAAACCAGGATTCTAGCGTTGTAAGTCCGCAGACATACCGCTGTGTCACTGGGGGGGGGGAGGGGGTAGCTCGTGTGATAGATCAACATCCACATTTAGAGGTACGTTCGAATAAACGTTTTTAAACGCACCAAAAAGAAAAGTTTCCAACGACAAAAAAACAACAAAAAACAGGCGCGTTGTCTTCTTACTAAACAATCTCTGCTAATCAGCTAGAGATAAAAAAGTTCAGTTTTCTTACATCTATCCTTAGCCCACTTCATTACAAAAGGGACAGCCTAACTTTTTTTTTACAAGTTCCATAAACAACATAATCTGGAGTTTTTCAGCTCAAATAACAAAATATTTTACATTTCACAACATCTCTGAGTAAAAATTCAACGGGAATATCAAAAGACTACCTAAATACATGGCTGAGAAAGTAAACAACTGCGCTGGCCGCCCCTAATTTAGCACTGAAAGGGAAGGCAACTACTCATCACCATCCACCGCCAACTTTTGGGTTTCTCTTTTACCAACGAATAGTGGAATTAACCCTCACAGCTAGCATGTTTGGTGAGATGGAGATTAGAACCCGTAGATTGCAAGTCGAGCGCCCTGACCATGTCAGGACCGGTCAATATTTGATAAGTTATTTCAAAGAATAACACCTCTTCTACTTTTCGTTCTCATAGACTAAATTCGAATTCCTCATTCCCTTGGCTAAGAGCAAGTATTAATACAAGATCGACTGTAATGTTGCCTGATTGAATAATCAGAGATACACATAAAACTTAGTTAACAACTCAAACAGTTAAAAGTGGAAAAACGTAGACTACAAAAGTGGAACCCCGAGCTTCAATACCCTGGTGTCGTTTACGTTTCTGACACATGTAAAAAGAGGAGCCCGTTTGGTATAAAACAAACATTAACCAAATCGAAGAATTACAAGTAAAAGAACTGCCAAAGGCTTTTTAAACAATTTCAATCGATGTTTTGTAGAGAGTTTGTTTGTTTGGAATTAAACACAAAGCTACACAATAGTCTATCTGTGATCTGCCCACCACGGGTATCGAAACCCGGTTTCTAGCGTTGTAAGTCCGTAGACATCCCACTGTGCCCCTGGGGGGGGGGGGCTTTTGTAGAGGGAGTAAATCCTTACCACTAAGATTAGGAGAAAAGGTTATTTTGATTAATGAGTTGTCAGGGGACAATATTTTACTTCGTTTGCTTTATTGATGATAAATCAATAATCAACCTCCGGGCAAAATAAAGATTGTTCATGCATAACTTGCTTTGCCGGATATTTAATTTTCTGCCGACAAATGGATTACAACTGAACAATTAAAATCAGTCATGTTTTAAATTGTAACAGGATTAAAACTATTTAAGCAAGGAAGAGACGAAAGATTAAAAGCATTGAATGTTGGATGCAAACAAAATGCTGATAGCCACCACCATTTTATTGATCCTTATAATTCACCAGGTTTACAGATGTATCTCTTTAAAACTGTTATCAACTTTTTTTTATATAAAAATTAGAACTTTAAGCTTAAAAAATGTGTCAAATTATTACCAAAAGGTGAAGTAAACATTTGTTGAAATACTTGCTTGAAATCGTACATTAAATAATAAAGTGTTATTCTATTTTTTTGGTCCGAGATCTGTTATCTTATAGTATGTTTCAATATCTCACCTTCATCAGTTCGAATAGACAAAGTATCGCTGAAACCACTCGAACCTATGTTGTTAGCTGCCTTTATCCTTATTTTGTAGAGTGTGTTAAACTTAAGACTTTCTATCCTGCAGATTGTGTCAGTGCCACAATACACTTCCTGTAAACAAAGAATAATAGGGAATATAATATTTGAAAAGAAAAATATGCTGAAATTGCTTTTATTTACAAAGTACGAGTACGTTTGGTAACTTTACAATAATGTAGATATAGCGTGGTTGACATATTGTTATACATTCTTCGTTACTTCTACTCTAAAAGTTTTAGAATTACTAATGTAGTCTTCTTCCTTTGACGATGTGGTTACTTGTCAGTTCAGTTCTTCTTAGAATTACTAATGTAGTCTTCTTTTGACGATGTGGTTACTTGTCAGTTCAGTTCTTCTTAGCATTACTAATGTAGTCTTCTTCCTTTGACGACGTGGTTACTTGTCAGTTCAGTTCTTCTTAGCATTACTAATGTAGTCTTCTTTTGACGATGTGGTTACTTGTCAGTTCAGTTCTTCTTAGCATTACTAATGTAGTCTTCTTCCTTTGACGATGTGGTTACTTGTCAGTTCAGTTCTTCTTAGCATTACTAATGTAGTCTTCTTCCTTTGACGACGTGGTTACTTGTCAGTTCAGTTCTTCTTAGCATTACTAATGTAGTCTTCTTCCTTTGACGATGTGGTTACTTGTCAGTTCAGTTCTTCTTAGAATTATTAATGAAGTAATCATCCTTTGACGATATGGTTACTTGTCAGTTCAGTTCTTAGAATTATTAATGAAGTAATCTTCCTTTGACGATATGGTTACTTGTCAGTTCAGTTCTTAGAATTACTAATGTAGTCTTCTTCTTTTGACGATGTGGTTACTTGTCAGTTCAGTTCTTAGAATTACTAATGAAGTAATCTTCCTTTGACGATATGGTTACTTGTCAGTTCAGTTCTTAGAATTACTAATGAAGTCTTCTTCCTTTGACGATATGGTTACTTGTCAGTTCAGTTCTTATAATTACTAATGAAGTCTTCTTCCTTTGACGATATGGTTACTTGTCAGTTCAGTTCTTCTGAATGATGAATGAAGTTAATTCAAGTAAAAATAAATAATAATAATAAACTACTGGTGTCAAAATAAGTAGATAATATCATGTTAGTAATCATTCCTCTAATTCTGGTTTGTAACTTACTCGTATATGAGTTGCTGTTGATTCAAGTTGATAATATAAATAACATATATACTGATCAATGGTCGTATCCGAGCCGACCTGATTAACCAGGTGTTACGTGTTGGATATAGTGTGATTGACACATTTTTTGTACGTTCTTTTTATTTTCACTGTTGAGTTCTTACAATTACGAGGGAAACAACGGAGGTTTCGTGTTTGATATGTGGATAATTTGTGCGTATAGGTTTAAACATTTCATTTGAATAATACACAAAGAAAAAGTTGATTTGTAAAGGGTAGCTATCATAGTCATTTTTAGGACATAATGATAATCTTTAATTTTATATCAACCATAAAATATTTTTTACATTTAACTTTGATGTTTATTATTAAGCACAAAGATACACAAAGAGCTATCTGTGCTCTGCCCATTCAAGCTATGAAACAGGTAGATAAATCCGTTAACTCCCAAATTACCGACTTGTTTTTATATTGTTGAGCAATTTTATGTTTTTGCTTGTTACAACACAAAGTATATAGAACTGGCAAAAAAAGGGGGTGAAATCACTCAGTTGTTATGTTAAATAGAAGGAAACCCAGCAATGAAAAGTCGAATTAACTACAATTTTGATGGTGTTTTCGTTTAAATTATTTTTCAGTAACTCGTAAGTTATTAGGGACCCGGTAACCAAAAATATCATGAACCTAAAGTAAGTTGGTGCATAAATGATTTAGAAAAATGTATTTCTTTATACATGATTTTAAACAAAATTAGTCAATAACTATCTAAAATTAAAGAATGTTGTTATTACACTGAAGGGGTGTTATTTTTATCTAGGGCTCTATGAGCCCAGGTTTGGAGTTTTAGGGCCTGTAAAGTCTTTGAAAATATTCTTTTCAGGGAATCGAAAAAGAAAGCAAAGTACAGCGTCTTGTAACAGGTGAAAACCCACGAACACAATGTCAGTGGTAAAAGACGTCCACATGTCTCGGGCAACAATACACAACATAATTAATAAGAATTTCCGTTAGGAAAAGTAACACACGTCACGGGTAAACAAGTAAACGACATATTTGCTCAGTCGTTGAATATCACAAGCAGCTGGAGAATGAAACCGGTATTCATGCTGTTCCACATAAAATATATGTGTTTCTATGTAATCGGACAGTTGAAACGATCACTGGGAACCGTCGTCCTTGTAGACTAGACAACTTATGAAAAGCATATAAGGAGGAGTGATATGATTTGGAATGGAAACTTAATTGTCGTCAGATAAAGTATGACTAATCGTGGCGACGTGGTGAGCCTTCAATTAAAGAGAGATGCATACGTTTAATTTTGTTCTTAGGATCGCTGGAAAAACTTTAACTCTTAAAACAGCAAAGGTTTTAGAGTTTTAGAATCGTTACGTATACTGTATAAAGTGTCAAAACAAACTTAGCTTTATGCTCTGACTTATAATGTCAGTATATAAAGTGTCGTGAAGTGCCTTATATTACCGTTAAATTGTATTAAACTGAGATAATTTATGAAGTTATTGAATCTCAAATATTCACTCTAACTGATGTGCGGTATCACTAGTATATATTAATTACGTTAATACTGTTTTAATGAAGAATTCTGTGCTTTTTATTTTGATAATATCCGATAAGGATATTTACTGGTCTACCTAAGGTCTTGTCAGTTTAACGTGACTAAGTCCACCAAGCTCCTTTGGGAGTTAATCCATTCAGGAGACCTAATGGTGGGCATACACCGTCTCAAACCTCCTTTCTGGCTGTTTTCCCACGATACGTTTCTGTACACGACGTTAATACACGATGTTGTGAAGCAGAAGGCAGTAACAACGTGCTTTCAGACGTAGTGAGTTATCTAGATACCAACAGAATCCGGCCGCAAAGGGAAATTACGTCTCCTCTGATCTAGCACTTATACAAATTAACGAGAAAATAAATAAATAAAGAAAGAAAGACTGCATTGTATAGTGCGCGTTTAATATTATTACGTTTTCTGAAAACAACTTAAACCTGTTGTATTTCAGAGTTAAATACATTTGTATATATATATTTGTTATTCCTACAAATTCGACCTTTGTTAAGGCACTTTGTTGCACTATGTCATCTTGTATAGCTTAAAACGCAACACCGCAACGGATATCTTTTCCCGTCTACACAACCAATAAGGATATGATTTTCGTAAAATTCAACCAGTGTAATACAGCAGCCATGATTAACCCGAATCAAATATTGTAGAGAACCACAATTTCTCTCTCTTTTTTTACATTTTCAATCTGTGGTTCTAATTTCAAATATTTGACTTGAGCTTCGAAACTAAGATAATTTTTCAATTAGCAAGCTTCAAACTTAATTTAAAACTTCAATCTATCCATTTCATGTGAAAGTAAATAAAACTATTATTCAATTAACACGATCCGGATCACTTTAAGTTAGAGTTTCACAATGTGTTATACCCACACAATGACTTTACGAGTTATACCTATCTATACAGTGATCCTCAGTGTTGGACCTAATCACTAGTTATTAGTAATCCTACGTGTTATCCTCACACATTGAACCTCAGCTTTATACTTAGTGACTTTTCGTGTCATACTTACTCGTTCCTTTAGACATTAGTAGTGCTGTATGCTCTTTCCGAATACTGTGTTGGCGTGTGTGTGTTTTTCTTCATTCTGAATTATTATATCTAAGTTTTATGCATAATAAACAAGTTATGATAACATTGGGTTTTCTATCAAAAAGCGAAAGAACCAAACAGTGTATAACACGTACAAAAAGGCATTGGTGTTTGTCATTCCTGTACTTACAAAGTTCGAAAGAACCAAACAGTGTACAACACGTACAAAAAGTCATTGGTGTTTGTCATTCCTGTACTTACAAAGTTCGAAAGAACCAAACAGTGTACAACACGTACAAAAAGTCATTGATGTTTGTCATTCTTGTACTTACAAAATCTAGAAGAACTAAACAGTGTATAACATATACAAAAAACCATTGGTGTTTGTTATTCCCGTACTTACAAAGTTCGAAAGAACCAAATAGTGTACAACACGTACAAAAAGTCATTGATGTTTGTCATTCTTGTACTTACAAAATCTAGAAGAACTAAACAGTGTATAACATATACAAAAACCATTGGTGTTTGCTATTCCCGTAATTACAAAGTTCGAAAGACCCAAATAGTGTACAACACGTACAAAAAGGCCAATGGTTTTTGCCATTCCTGTACTTATTAAGTTCAGAAGAACCAACCAGTGTATAACACCTAAAGATGTCTTGCTGTTTGCCATTTTTATATTTATATTCCTATTTCTTGAAATAAGTTCAGATGTTTGAAAATTTTGCCACTGGCAAAAAAATATAAATACATCTAAGTGAGAAATTTTCAATTCTTAACAGTGCCAAGCGTAATTTCCTGATTACTGTGATTCAGTTTAAAGTACGTATCAGCCCTATAATTTTTATAGAAATGTAATAAATCTTTGAATTTTCTTAATGTTTAAAAGAAAAGTATCTGTTTCTTGGAATTCGGTTATAACGACTAACGCTAACACGCTTATACAATGCTACCTCACCAGAGTCCCTTAACAAAATCTCGCTGGATTTACACAAATTGTAAGACCCAATCCTGACGGAGCGACTGGGATCTGGCCGCGTGGTAGTTATAACATTCAAAAATACCCTTACAAAACTGTGAATTCTCAGTAGAGATTAAACAGTGCAGTGTGCGTTGCTAGCTTCCCAGTGACACAGCGGTAAGTCTGAAGGCTTATAACGCTGACAGGTTTCAATACTCGTGGTGGGCAAAGCAAATATAGCCCATTGTATAGCTTTGTGCTTAACAACAGACAAACTAAAAATCTAACTTCCCACTGGGGACGATAAGTTCACTTTCCATAAGCACAAGCAGTGATTTTTGGTTTACGAGTTCCGCCGAAGAAACCATTATTGTTTCTTAGTCGTTGCTTGCTGTATAGGTTCGTTTTGTGAAATCGTTTTATGTCAGTTAGATCTAGAGTTTCTAGCACGTTGTACAGAAAAAAAATGGTTATGTATAGTAACATGTTTGTATTCAAAACATGGATTTCACAAAAGACACATCTTAATAGAAATAGCTTCCTATGCTGAATGGACTGTGCGTGCAGGGCTGCGGATAGCAAGGTCCAACATTCGAGCCCACGATATGCCCCTGAATGTGATCGACAGTTTCATTTTTGGGCGCGTTATAAAAGTGAAAGTCAATCCCGCTGTTCTTGTTAGGAGTAGTAGGCAAGCGACGGGTACTGTTTATTGGTTGTTCTTCCTATGGTCAGTAGCTCGAAATTAGGGAGAGCTATGCCTGAATCTTGTGATCTTTGACTTCAGAGTTTAGTCCATGTGTCGCATAAAGTACCTTCAATTTGAAAATAGTAATACCTTATGTTAAAGTTTAAGTTTATATACAGATATTTAGAATGGAAGTGTGAAGAAATATATATTATTAAAATTGCGCTAGATGTCAAACACAAACATTTTCTGGCAAATGCATTTTATTTATTTTTGTATTGAGAATGGTTTGTAGAGGTCAGCTATTAACAATGTGGTGGTATCAGAACTTTTACTATCCATGTGTTTGTAATTGATCAAAATTACAAACTTATCTACATGTATATATATAGTTTGGAAAAATCATTAAAATCGTAAACTCATCTCCGCTAAAGTTTAGGTCGTCAAGAAATTAATGTCGCGTTTTGGAACACTTTCATTAACCATCCCCCGTACATCACGTATAATAGTTAAAAGAACCGCCTAAACATCACGTTAGTGTAGCCTATATAATGTGT
>NW_013666130.1:401207-402043 GCF_000517525.1 Limulus polyphemus
ATGAAATGTTTGAACGTTCGTAAGTGTCAACGATGGTTCAGCAAATTTCGTTCAGGAGACTTAAGCATTAAAAACTGTGAAGGCAGGGGCCGACATGTTGGAATTGATATTGACGCTCTGAATACGTTTGTTGAGTCTAACCCAAGGCCCTGAAATTGCATGTCTTTCATGAAACAATAAGTAAACATCTAAGGAAAATGGAAAAACACCTTAAAGAAAGTGTTTGGGTGACTCACGAACTCTCCGTTGATCACTTTCCAACGTGTGAGCGTTGTTTCGTCTCTTCTGGCGCGTAATGCGCGTGAACCATTTTTGGATAGAATTGTCACCGGTGATGAAAAATGGACTCTCTATGCGAATATTAAACGCCAAAAACAATGGCTCAGTCCTAGACAAAAACCACTTCCGACCCCCAAACCTGGACTCAATTCGCAGAAAGTGATGCTTTGCATTTGGTGGGACATCAAAGGAGTAATTCATTTCGAACTCCTCAATCCACAGCAAACTGTCAATGCAGAGATCTATAGTCAGCAACTGGAACGTTTAAATCAGGCCCTTCATCAGAAACGTTCTTCACTCGTCAATTGAAAAGGTGTTCTTTTTCTCCACGACAATGCACGTCCACATGTGGCACGTTTGACGAAACACGAGATTACGGAGTTGGGTTGGAAAGTTCTCCCCCATCCACCATATTCTCCAGATATGGCACCATCAGATTACCATCTTTTTATTCGCTGCAACACCATCTTAATGTGAAAGGTATGCAGATGTGGAAGGTATTAAAAAGGACATCAACATGTTTTTTGCTTCAAAGCCAATTGATTTCTTTAATCAGG
>NW_013666130.1:402110-420585 GCF_000517525.1 Limulus polyphemus
AACACCCTGATTGTAAGGTGGAAAATTATCATCAATAAGAATGGAGACTATGTCGTTTAATAAATGTTTTATTTTGATATATAAGTTGTTCAGGTTTTTCATCTAAAAAAAGGCAACATTAATTTCTTGACGACCTAATATAATGTCGTTGCCTTTCCACTTATTTCATATCAGTTTAGCACAAACTGGCTAAACCTAACCTAAACTGTTAAAATTACTTAATATGAAAGCTAAAAGTCAAGCTCTTTAAATACACAGTGAAGAAAATACTAACAGATGGCAATAGAATAGAGACATTATAAAAGAACAAATCAAGGGATAGAAGGGAAGAAAGGCTCATTAAAGATACAGTAGAGAATAATAGGTGTAGAAGCTAGAAAATGAGAAGCTCATTAGACACACAGAAAAGAAAAACTTAAGGAATCAGAGACACAATGGAAAAAAATAACTCCTTGGAGACACAGTAAAGGAGCAAACGAAAGGATAACAGGGACAATGGAAACAGAGAAGCTAGTTGGAGACGCAGTAAAGGAGCAAACGAAAGGATAACAGGGACAACGGAAACAGAGAAGCTAGTTGGAGACGCAGTAAAGGAGCAAACGAAAGGATAACAGGGACAATGCAAACAGAGAAGATAGTTGGAGACGCAGTAAAGGAGCAAACGAAAGGATAACAGGGACAATGGAAACAGAGAAGCTAGTTGGAGACGCAGTAAAGGAGCAAACGAAAGGATAACAGGGACAATGAAACGGAGCTTATTCAAGGTAGATGAATGAGCCAGATTAAAAGAATAGCAGAAGAAGTATAAGAATAGAATTAAATTAGAGGTAGTATCTTTGTATTCGATCGTTACTGAAATGGTGTATTCCCAGTTAATGTTACTTTACTGAAAAAAAAAACCTGAAGTCAATAATGGTGTTACATCTTGTCCTGTAATTGTGATAAGTGTTTTATAATAACACATATCAGTAGATTTGTGATATGACAACAAAGTAACTATCACATCATCATGATAGTCTGTGCGCGATATAAAAGTCATGTCCCGTCAGATAAGGCATTCTACATTCTAAATTAGCCTGGTGCATAGAAATACCACTGATTTTATAAGAAAAACTATCATTCAGCCAAACGTTATTAATAAACCAAGAAAATTTAAGAAAACAGACCTATTAATAAGGATGTATGACTGAATGATCAGTTGTAAGGTAATGGTGGTGACGTTAAAACGCTCTGACAGCTAGATATATATAAATAACAAATGTTTCGCCCCAGGGGTCACAGTTGATCGTCCTGCCTCCTGGGGTAAACTTGGAAACCGCATTACTCATTTGTGAGTAATAGTGAGTCATGGAGCAGGTTGAATGGTCTTTGTGATGTAGCCTTGGAGGAAATTTAGTGGGATCATAGCAGAAGAATCAATGGGTTTAAGTTTTTCAGACTCTAGTAAAATTCCGACTAAGAAACTATTTAGAGATTAATGTCGAAATTTATTTACTTACCCTGAATTCTTCTGTATCTGCTTCAGCTATTTCCAACTGATAGAATTCAACAAAGCTACAAGCTTGGGGTTGCCATGCTACAGTAATGGTGTTGTTCTCTGTTGTACATTCTTCCGATATTAAACTTGGAGGGCCTGGCGCTGGAGCACAAGAAGCACAAATTTATATTAGAAGTGTACGTAAAACACACAAGTACCAATGATATTGAAAACTCAGATGCTTTAATGTTCTAAATACCTAGTCAAAGATACTGCTCTTTGAAAGAGAAAATTAGGTTAATCTGAAATTACAATATCTTGAAATATCTAAAATGAAAGGAAAATTATCGTGAAATTTTTTTCCATTTCTCTTCTTGATGTAAAAGTCATACCAAGCGTGAGTTGAATATCCTGAAAACTACATGACGGTTCCCTAAGAGCCGACTGACATTTAAAGTGTAATGTTTAAATTACTTAACTAATTTGTTAACTCGGTCTATAAATGAACATAAAGCGTCTCATTAGCTCTATACTCAATGCTTATCAGAACAAAACCGTTCCCTTCAAGTCTTACAAAAATTGGATTCTTACAAAAAGCAATTGTTCTGATATGAATCATCTAGGCTTTCTGACGTCAATGCTGCCAGCACAAATAGATACATTAAGTTTTAAGGTGTTCCATGCTTGTGCAGGGGATATGTTAAATTGTTGGTCGTTTCTTTCTGCTAAATTAAAGAAACCTTGCTACTGAAGAGTAAACAGATCTCTAATCACGCGTGAGAAATCTAGACCACGTTAGAAAATAGAACTGTTATATGAGGTTATAATCTAATTATTTGTCATTTTACTGGGCCTTTTCAGTTTCATTACAATATAATTTAAGCTTGACTCAATAATGGTAATAATTATAAACATTCTGAATGTAATGAAATACAGAGCAATGGTTTACACCGTTACAGTGTTTCGTCACCAGAAGGTGGTTAACACTTCGTGTATGCAAAGCTGAAGACGATAATCTTTTATTTGGATAAGCAGGCTTTAGCACACAGCTGGAACTAATCATGTGACTTAGTTTATGTATTGCACATCATAAACTACAGAGAATTGTTTCCAGATAAACTGTTGCACAACTTATGTACTTCATGTTATTTTAAAGCTCGATTAATTATCTAGTTACAATTTGTCATTGCAGAAAAACTTTAATGCTACTTCTGTCTAAAAATATAAGGTGATATTGAAAGATATATTAAGTATTTAAAACATATTTTAACTCAAATGACACTTTAAAAGTGATAAACGTCTAATAAAACTCATTATTGTTTGAACAGTTCTTATTTGAAGATAAATTCCAACGAACTATTTAAGAACACAAATTCTCAAAAACATTGAACTTTACTTGTTCAAATTACTCATTCTATATATATATCTGAATACAGATGCATAAATAACCCAATGCAGATACTTTCTTAATATATAGAGTTATTTGTATACATCCTATGTTCTGTATCTGTAATAACTGTGAGGTATGTCACAGCAAGACACTTAATAACATTACACTACACACTTTGGAAATTCATGAGCTGCAGGTGGCAGCACAGTAGCGAACATTATACTGGGTTTTCTTCGCAAACCTTCGAATGTAATGTCCTTTCGAACAGGTTCCCTGACGTCTATGGATTACTGTATTACAACCCTTGTGACGTTTTTCTGGGGTTATTCGAAAGTAACCTATATACTATACAGGAGCTTGAGAGTGTAGTTATTTGGGAAGTGTGTGAAAGTCTTCAGGAGCCAATTCACAGTGTTGTACGCTATAATACGTCACGTGACATCACAGCATAGAAGACATATAGCATGTCATTTACAGTCTACTGAATCTCCCAAGTTTCGAGCAGTTCACTCTCATACGAAAGTGTTGCTACACACGCAAAACTTATGAAGTACAAACTAATCCTGTATTTAGTAGGTGTGTTAACTATTCCGATATATTATTTTATAACTTAAGTTTACGTTTTTTCTTATAAGTACAATGTTATGAGAGTATACCCAATCTATCATGCAACATGTTTCTTCATTTTAGAGATTTTTGTTTTTGCCAATTTCAGCCTTTAAAACATTAATGAAGTGACGAATGTAAGATAGATCTAAGTAGCTTACATCGTTATTTACTAGATAGATCTAAGTAGCTTACACCGTTATTTACTAGATAGATCTAAGTAGCTTACACCGTTATTTACTAGATTGATCTAAGTAGCTTACATCGTTATTTACTAGATAGATCTAAGTAGCTTACACCGTTATTTACTAGATAGATCTAAGTAGCTTACACCGTTATTTACTAAATAGATCTAAGTAGCTTACACCGTTATTTACAAGATAGATCTAAGTAGCTTACACCGCTATTTACTAGATAGATCTAAGTAGCTTACACCGTTATTTACTAGATAGATCTAAGTAGCTCACACCGTTATTTACTAGATAGATCTAAGTAGCTCACACCGTTATTTACAAGATAGATCTAAGTAGCTCACACCGTTATTTACAAGATAGATCTAAGTAGCTTACACCGTTATTTACAAGATAGATCTAAGTAGCTTACACCGTTATTTACTTTCCTCACGCATCATTTAGTCGTTAACATTTAACAAAAAATATCCTTATAGATCTAAAAAACGTTACCTTTCAGTTGGGCAAAGGTCATGTGTTCAATACTGTGTAAGACGGAGAGATGGTCAAGGTTAAGGTCAATTTCGTCTGAAGCTCTTGGTGTGAAGGTCATTTCCTTATGCCACGCCATGTCCACGTGCGAAACCCTGTCTACTAAAGATGTTCCAACCTATCATAAATGAGAACAGAGAAAGATTCTACAATGTCTTCCTGTATTAAAAGCATTAAGAAATCAAATAATGAAATCTAAACAAAAAGACATGAAATTAAACACAAAGTTCAAAATTCATTTTGAAATCATAAAATAGGTTAAAATAATGAGATATCAGCAAATGTCTTAAGTTGGATGAGGTAGCAAATATCTAGCTACAGTGTGGTATTACAGATGAATACTAGAGGGATACTCAGTAGAGTGCATACCTCAGACCCGCAGCGTTGATCATATTAGGCCCTCAAAAAATACGAAAATGTCTCCATATGTCTGTCGTCATTAACGGACCATTTTTAGCAGAACAATGAGGAATAATATTCTACATACGCCCACCAAGTTCCGATGATTTTTGACTGAGTTATAGAGCAAAAATAGTGTGAAAAATCGGTTCTCATGTTAACAGACAGGGATGTTTTGGATTTTCGTGACCTTGCTGTGATCTTGACCCTCCAAAAACTAATCACTTCTCTGATAATGGATTTGACTTTTGTTAAAGTGTTGTATTTCAGTTTCAGTATAAATTATCAGCTGCTTATTACAAAATAGATTAATGTTCGTTAAATATTTAAAATTATATCCACGGAAGATTCCTATCAATTATGGCCAGGTTCGAATCCCCCTCACACCAAACATGTTTGCCCTTTCAGCCGTGGGAGCGTTATAATGTGACGGTCAATCCCACTATCCGTTGGTAAAAGAGTAGCCCAAGAGTTGGCGGTGGGTGGTAGTGACTAGCTGCTTTCCCTCTAGTGAAAACTCCCAGTTTCACACAGAAAAAATATAATTTGGAATTCAACTTAAAAGTAAGAAAACGTATCAAACTATTAGATTAGAAAGGCTAGTAATTTTTTGGGAAAAATGTTCTAGAAAGTTAAATCAAAATAACCATGAGACTTTTAAAGTTGTTGTGATCACTAAATATTCACGTATTTTTGATACATTCAAATGGTAGTTTAAATATGAAGAAAATTAATTATAACCATGAAAATTTTAGATTATACCAGTAGAAAATTACATACTAATTACTTAACAAAAGTTTTAAGAAAAGGTTAACGGATTTAATTGTGTTTTAATTAGACAAATTTGATGCAGATTATGTAATAAAATGTTACTCTCAGTGTTAATCGAAGAAGGTACTGTCTGTAAAATAATTTTTGTAGTGTGGATTCTGAGTGAAACCAAGGGCTAAAGATGGTCGTCATAACGGCTTATAGGTGTGGAATATTACTAACGTTTCTTTTCTCATATTGGAGAAAACATGGTTCATACCAACCATGAAATCATATACTTACGTAACTGTGTATCATGAAACAATGAACGTAAATGAAACTGCATACCAGGCATTATTATTTGAAATTAATCCGCTTTTAAATAATCTTGATGTCGTCAGTGTATATATATTGATGGAAAATGTTACTTTAATCAAAGCAAATTAGTTTTATATACATATTAAAATAATTGTTTGAGCTGTTCCTTTCGTTATGCTAATCAAAGTAGTAAGGTATATGAATACATACCTATATTGAGCAAATTATAGATATAGTTTTAAAACCATAATGCTCGACTCAAATATTAGCTCAGATCAAGAATCGGCACAGCTTGTTTGTGATCCAGAGGGAAGCCTAAGGGGCCTGTCCCTCCCCTTTTTGGCGACAATAAAATAATTTTATGTGCAAATATTCATTTTATGTATTTGCAGACTCATCATGCTCATCTTTGGTTTGCATTTATTTGGTAATTAATTCCTTCAGCCGTATGCAAACGTATGGTGAACAGAGAGGAGGGAAGGCTAGTGAAGCCAATATAACCCCCGGACCCCTCATAAGATTTCGCTCTCGGATCCCTTCGCGCCCTGTTGTTGCCCCCTCCCCTTTCGATCAGATCTGGATCCGTCACTGGTAAATATAGTTATAAAGCCATAATGTTTGACTTTGATATTATCTCACATCCCTGAAAGTTGTCTTGTCATGAATCGGGCACAGCTTGTTTGAGTTTGTTTTGTAAATATAGTTATAAAGCCATAATGTTTGACTTTGATATTAGCTCACATCACTGAAAGTTGTCTTGTCGTAAATCGGGCACAGCTTGTTTGAGTTTGTTTTGTAAACATAGTTATAAAGTCATAATGTTTGACTTTGATATTAGCTCACATCACTGAAAGTTGTCTTGTGATGAATCGGGTAGAGTTTGTTTTGTAAATATAGTTATAAAGTCAAAATGTTTGACTTTGATATTAGATCACATCACTGAAAGTTGTCTTGTCATGAATCGGGTACTGTTTGTTTTAGTTTGTTTTGTAAATATAGTTATAAAGTCAAAATGTTTGACTTTGATATTAGCTCACATCACTGAAAGTTGTCTTGTCATGAATCGGGTACTGCTTGTTTTAGTTTGTTTTGTAAATATAGTTATAAAGTCAAAATGTATGACTTTGATATTAGCTCACATCACTCAAAGTTGTCTTGTCGGGCACAGCTTCTTTTTGTTTGTTCCATTTAGAGTTACAGCAGTTCCTACCTGAAGAAAAGCTGCCGCGTCCGTCTCCTTCAGCGCCTCGATGCAGAACTGCAGCAGTCCTGTCGTTTGTTGAAGCTTGGATGCACAAGTAGCGATTTGTTCCCGGATAATTTTTATTTTTGAATCTCGTTCCTGATGGACAAACTCAAATAACTGGAGTCTTCTTCTGTGGATGGCTTCAATCAGAAGGTCACAATCAGCAGAGATCCTGTTTTCAAACTCAACACAGTTGTCCTAGAAGTAAGGCGCAAAACAACAGATCAGAATGTGTTAACAACCCAGTGACTCAGTGGTGAGTCCAAAAGCTTAAAACTGGTTTCGATACTTGTGGTGGGCACAGCATAGATAGCCCATTGTGTAGTTTTGTGCTTAACTAAACAAACAAACAGACTGTGTCAAGAAGTTAGATCCAAAATGGAACACAACTAAGGTGGTAGAAAGAAGAGTAAACAGAATATTTTACCGAAGTAATATCAGATAAAAGAGCTTGTTGTAACAACCATATTTAGAGCTGATAATAGTCATACACCGCTGTTGTGTTATAAACAAATATTGAAATTTTGAGTCACATGCAAATACAATGAAATTCTTAACCCTTTACACGATATTTTACTTACTTTTTGCAAGCTCTGATACTAGTTCTGTGCCATTTAGGTTATTGGTGCTTTGTAGATAAATAGATTTCAAAACTTTGTAAGGTTATCCGAGTAAAACATTTTCGTCAAATTTGAGCGGCTTTTGTTGAATAACTTTGCACATGTGGCTTATACTTACACCAAATGAGACTCCTATTTGTAGATTGAAAGGATCTATCAGTGTACTAAATTTGAAAAAAAATCCATAAAGCTTGAAAATGTTTTTCTATCAAATAACATTTCCGTACATTGGGTGAGAAGGAAAAAAAGGAAAGAAAGAAACTCCATCAAAATTGAAGATGATATACCTCAGGTATTTCTTAATGGATTACCTTGAAATTTGGTATGTGAATTAAGAGTCCAGTAGAGCGCATCCACCGAAAATATGTTATTTTTTGGATTACCACAGTCCGAGATACAGAAAGTGGAAAATCATTAAACGATCATTCCTTTTAATAACACACACTGTGTCATGCAGCAGGTTATTTTGGCCGCACGACACAATACCGTGTGTCTTGATTCTTAGAAGTTTGGTTTGTTTGTTTTCACTTTTGCGCAAAGCAACTCGAGGGTTATCTACGCTAGTCGTCACTAATTTAGCAGTAATATACTATAGAGGGAAGGCAGCTAGTAAACTCTCTACTTAGCAACTATATAACTTCTAGAACTAAAAATGCACACAAAGAAATAGAATGGACTTAATTATAGGTGAATAAAATGATAGATATAAAATACATTAGTCTACATATCTTGGGATATTTAGAAAGATATTGAAAGTTTTAAAAAAAGACAACTTCCATTTTTAGGTGTTAAAATATTATTGCGTCATAATAATAATCAGAGCAAGTTAATAAAGACAAATTGGCAGATTTTATAAACCTATAAATTGCCACGCCTATTTTAATGTTAAAGCTAAATTTTCCAGACCCTCCTTTAATTTATTTGGAAGAGTTATATGGAATTTTAGTAAAAAAGAAAAGAGAGAGAAACTGATTTTAGGGTTAAGAGAATTACAGTTTTTCGTAATACTAACATATTGTCCAGAAGGCCTTGTTGATAGTAACTTCAAGCTGGGCCTATAATTATTTTGTTTCATATTTTTACAAGGAATTACTCATTGGCTAATATTACAGCTGTTAATTCTCGCCTTTAGTTGTTTAAAATTATATTAGAAAATAGGCAGAAATCAATGCTGAGTAAATTGTTGATAATTACTCCCTATCGTAAAATTAAAATAAAATTAATAGAACAGGAATTACCATTCGTACTGTAAAAATGTACAAGCTGAGTAATTTTAATCATATAATAAATACTTGGATATTATGAAGTATATTATTGTCCGCCTTTAAAACATTGTGTTAATAATGTGTCCAATAAACATGTCGTAGAATAGGAATTACAAAAGCGGGATAGCTGTAAGTTTACGTACTTACAACGCCAAATTCGGCGTGTTCGGTTTTCAACGTGGCTTTATGTTCAAATAAACAAATATAGATTTTTAAAAACAAAAGGGCTTTTTATCAAAGCAGAAAGGTTGAATATTTTTCAATCATTGTTGTTAGTGGATCCTACAAGTAACCTTCTTATACACGGAAAAACGCGCTACTTATTTTTCACTGCTTCGGTGTCATTTATGCGTTCAGAGATGGAAAATGATAACATTTGTTACAGAAAGGCTGGAAGATCCACTTTATTCAAATAATAGTAATAATGTAACTGTTATAAACTTTACTTACAGGTACTTTATCTACCATCACTTTCAATTTCTGAATAAACTCAGTCGCTCCTTTGGCTCTCTCGGACAGTGCTTGAAGAGACTGGGATAACTCCGTCTGATAGGGATAAAAAAAGGAACTAATTGTGTTACTATAGTGATTAAACTGTTATGCAGAGTAATTCAAATAAAAATGTCAACATAGAAAAGAATAATTCAGAAATCGAGAGGCATAGGAAGAAAATTATTGGTGATGTAAAATGAAGTGTTCTGAGCTTACTTTGCAACAATGTTATTAAGGTCATGTCCTTCGGAAATTTTATTAATATGACGGTAAATCCCAAATGTCAATGGTAAATATATAAACTTTATATATACAACTGGAACACTTTCAGCCACAAGAGTAATAAACTCATTTCTCAAGAACAATAGATATAGGCATAAATGAATCATTTTCATGTATATGGAGTTATCGGGAACCGTTTCGTCTAGACAATCTGGTGACACCTTTCATACATTAGGACCATGTTAAGTTATTCTTCAACTTAATAATATGCGAGTGCGGCATCATATTTGTGTGTTACTTTAATCAGGGAGTTTTTATTTTGAAAAACTTTGTGTAACAACCTTTGCTATGGTCGAATTTCAGTCTCTTGTAAGATGAATGCCATCCTTCATCAGATGATATGAATATATGTCAGCGGCTGTGTACTACAGGATCATTCGCGCATAGACGCCGTGCTGGTAGACCAAGAACAGCAACCAGTATTGACAATGAAGCCGCCATATTAGCATCTGACACTTGAAGAGTACTTTAAACACGGCTGTTGATCGTTTACCAGCATTTTTGTATTACCATTAGGATGTTCACTTCATCTACATTTATACCGTTGTGACTTTGAAGCGATTCTGGTTTCAAATATTTCCATTTACACGCTTGGAATTAAAATTTCTGTAAAAGATGCATATTAATGGAAGTTTTAAAGTATGTGACTTGAAGTTGACTTTGAATTGCCACAATAATATCGTCACAGGGTAAGCCCACAATACTTCCTTCCACTTCAATAAATTATTTTCCTAAACCTCTCGATTTTTAAACCACTTGTCTGTCAATGGATTTCTCAATCACTCAATATGTTGTTATTTTGGTACTTCACTATGAATACGAATATAGGCAGAATAAATAATTACATGACAATTATGGCATATATCACTAACAAGCCAGATCAGTCATGAACTTCTGCTTTCTAAGATTACTTAGTTACAGCTTTTCTAGAATTACAATTGCCACAAAATATCATCAATGTGGCTTTTTACACACTTAAATAAAACAGCTAATTAGCACAGTCATTTATACACGTAGAAAGATACGTATATGATATTATGTAAAATAACAGTAAAATGGCCTTGTCACACTAGTAATATTATTTATTATCAAAGAAGATAGCCTCCATAAGTTACATTAATCCTTCTGTTTCTACGAAGCTTCTGCTGAACATGAAGTTTGTCGTAGTAACATGCAAAGTTTTGGTTAAAATGTAACAGCTAAATAAGATTTGAAGGTGATCGTCAAACAGCTGATTAAATTAGTTTTAAAATGGGACACTAATCCATTAAGATTGTACTCTGAGGTTATAATTAGAGAAGAATAACAAATAACTTAAATTATACTTTTTATTCTTACTCTTAGAGCAGAATACCGAACAACTTAGGTTGTACTTCTGGCCTTATTGTTAGAGTAGGATATCGAACAACTTAGGTTGTACTTCTGGCCTTATTGTTAGAGTAGGATATCGAACAACTTAAGTTGTACTTCTGGCCTTATTGTTAGAGTAGGATATCGAACAACTTCGGTTGTATTTCTGGCCTTATTGTTAGAGTAGGATATCGAACATTTTAGGTTGTACTTCTAGCCTTATTGTTAGAGTAGGATATCGAACAACTTAGGTTGTACTTTTGGCCTTATTATTAGAGTAGGATATCCAACAACTGAGGTTGTACTTCTGGCCTTATTGTTAGAGTAGGATATCCAACAACTGAGGTTGTACTTCTGGCCTTATTGTTAGAGTAGGATATCGAACAACTTAGGTTGTACTTCTGGCCTTATTATTAGAGTAGGATATCCAACAACTGAGGTTGTACTTCTGGCCTTATTGTTAGAGTAGGATATCGAACAACTGAGGTTGTACTTCTGGCCTTATTGTTAGAGTAGGATATCGAACAACTGAGGTTGTACTTCTGGTTGTTGAACCATAAATAAATATATGGATTATCCAGAAAAAATGCTGGCACCAATCTGTATTTGGTATCGTTAGAACAGTAAATTTTGCTCTATGACATATCCGAAATCCACAAAATCTACTTTGGGAAATCGTTTTGCATGCAAATCAGCTAAAATAACCCTCTTTTTTACATATTTCTCGCATTAACTTAAATAGAAAACTAGGTCTTTTGTTCTTATTGTTAAAGTAGAATACCAAACACCTGAGGTTGTACTCCTAGTGTTACTGTTAGAATAGAATACCGAATAACACAGAATGTACTTTTGGTCTTACTATTATTGCAGATTATCGAACAACTAAGGTTGTATTCTTGGTGTAAAATACTTAATAGCTCATGATGTACTTCTGGTCTTAATGTTAGAGTAGAACACCAAACAACCGAGGTTTTACTTTTATTCTCATTGCTAGAGCAGAATACTCAACACCTTAGACTGTATGTTTTGTTTTATTGTTAGTATTAAATATAAGGTAACTGAAGATGCATTTCTGTTCTTATTATTAGAGTAGAATATCCAACACCATAGACTGTACTTTTGGTCTTATTGTTAGTATAAAATATAACATAACTGAAGTCATACTCCTGGTTCTAAGATATTGTGTTTTATAATTAACTGCACATTACAACGTTTATTTAGTAATGACTATCAATTTAATACAGGTGACATGAACTCGATTTCATTTAATCCTTATGATTTATTGTCCCGCCTCTTTTTTTGAAAGCTCCGCGTGTTTTTTGTTTTCAAAAAGGCCCCAAAAATAATCAATTTACTGCTTTTTTCGCTTATGTTTTTTGTTTGTTTTCTGTAAACTCAGTCTTTGTATTGACTCATCTTAATAGCTGTGCTTTTCTCCAGCTCCGCGCACAGCTTTCTCCAATTCGATCACTGGTTGTTGTTGTTGTGTTTTAACTTCCACGTTCGAACACTTGTTGGAAGGCCGGTTTCACAACATTATATCTTCTATACTACAACCAGATGATGATCTTTCAATAGTATAAAGTATAACATCAGTGAACACAAAATGTTTTATTTTACACGTTCTTAATTTTCTTCTTAATCAAATTCGAAAGCGTTTTAACTTTCAACTCTGGAATTCACGTGACCAACTTAAACATGCTACAGGCTGTAAATATTCCAGTCAATACACGATATTTATATTGAATCTTTAAATCATAGATCCGGCATGGCACTTAAAATACGTTATCAATCTTCAAACTTTGAAAAGGCACTTGTGACATTTATTTTCACTGTGTATTATAGGATGAAACTATTTTCGAAGAGTAATACCTTATATTACTACTTGGCTTTGTTCGTACACTTCGTGATAATATTGTTTAAATCAGTGTATTCATTTCCTATTAAGTATTTAGCTTACATTAAAAATATGAATGTTTATGCATGAGAAGATATAGTGTCATTATATATATACATATGAGTATGCTCACTTTTATATTACACTTTTATGTACATATTATATAAAATATATTTCATAAGCCTGAATCTTATAGTTCAAACTTAATAATTAAGGCCAGAACATATTAAAACAAAAAATTGGTTCAATTTGAAATGTTGCAGTTTACATAAAGATGGGCAGTCATATTTTTTACAAACCACCCTTTTCAAAAGAAGCTTTATTAATTCGAATCATGTAAGGAAATATAGCTTTCGACTAGTATTGTCGTCGAGTCTCGCTTAGAAAGAGAATAAAAGAAAGACAGTCTGATCCCATGCTCAGAATGGGAAAGTATTTAGTTGTTGTCAGTTGAACCAGTCCAGATGGATATAATAATAATATCTTTGTTGTGTTTACTCTAAAATATTTGTATAAATTACCTATTTTGAGTTGCTTGCCCAAATATAATTTTTTCAAATGGAGAAATAAGTTAAATTTTAACACATTCATAACCTGAATCTGAACCGTTTCTTGCTTTACCAATACATTTCTTCAAAATGTAAAATATTGCGCTAGCATGCTCTTATACTCTCGAAATAGGAAGATTTTCGCATCGAAAATTTTTGTAACGTAATCGACTCAGAAATAGTCACTTTTACACACCACTTCCATTTCAAAAATCATCACAATTCAACTGAATTGGAACAAGAGGGTCGGAGATTCTAATCACGGGACACGGGAAAGGCCAACAGCAAAGTGATTGGATAAGCAAATTGTGTGTGTATGTGTATAGTATTCAGTTCATTAGTGTGTATGTTTGTAAGAGTGTGTGTGTGTAAAGCTCAGTTCAGTGGGGTGCATAAATAAAATACTTCGTTCAATCTATGTAGCTGTTTTACATTGATGCACAAGGAAATCTATCAGCCTTGTATGTTGACCAGGCTACTGTGGAGTGTAACTTTACATCACTCTACTACGCTATTTTATTGCATTATGATATTCATGATACCAATAATAAGAGGAAATTTTCATCATTAATTCACAAATTTAAGCAGAGACTTGAAGCAGACTCCACTAATGATAGAGAGTGTAAGAGACTGATAGAACTTGCAAATTTTCCAGATAACCACCCTTATCCAAGATAACGAATGTTGACTGCTAAATCTCGGTATTTGAGCCGTAGTTTATTTACGAGTGAATCATTGCGCGTAATTTAAATAAAAGTAACTTAAAGGAGCCCTATCGGTTTTAAGTTAATAAATATAAGTCCAAGTTATCACACTAAGTATAAAAGTTGTAAGCCCCTATAAAACTGATTTTTAACTATTCAATTTTGTATAGCAAAATAATAGTTTTGCTGGGGAGGGAATATAAAAAATATACTCAATATACCTTAATTTAAAGAAAGAAAAATCACACAGTTTTCTAGAAGATGGAAAGGAGAACTTGTAGAAGACAGCCAATATTCCAGTGGTTATTAATATGTGCCTAAAGTAACCATAATAAAGTAACACAAACGAATAGCGTAAAGTCGACTATTTGGGTTTTGGTTTTGTTTTTCTGGGAAGTTATTTATTCCACAGTCAATACTTGCAATATTATATACAAAACACAATTATAAATATCAAGACTGGTATAAAAAGTAGTCGTTTAACTATGTTTCTATAACCCTTTTGAGTTTACACTGACTTAGTAAGTATAAAGGCAGAGATTCGATGAAATCACAAAATTTTGCTGCAGTTTTCGTACGTTCGTGTAAGGTTTGCTAACTTATAAAATTATTTGTGTTTTCAATCTCATTTATATTTGCATGTGGAAATTCGATAGTTATGTGTTTAATTTGTTTGTAGTTAAGCGCAAAGCTACACAATAAGCTATCTGTACTGTGCTCACTACGGGTATCGAAATCTGGATTTTAGCGTTATAAGTCGTCAGACGTACCGCTGTGCCACTTGGGTGCAGGTTTACCTCAGATAAATGGGATTGAGTTATTGCGATTGTAAAACACTGGAAAATTACTCATACAACAAAATATTTTTCTGTACAGACAGCAATGCTTAGAAAATATGAGTATGTTCTAGACAAGAACCTAACGCTATGCGGATTAGATTTCTCACAGGTCTCGAACGATGGATCGCTCACTGTACTTGTCGAAAAGGATAAATAAAACTTCCGATTTTCTAGCAAGTTGGTTATTTCAATATTCTTAAGATAGAATTGAATTTTATTAATTTTAAATGCCATGGAAACACATTATATTTCTCAAAAAAGGCGCCATAGACCTCTTTTCTTGATAAGTCCTTCTATCTTAAAGCATTAAATTCAGTTTCCAAAATCTCGTAACTTTAACACATAGATTGAACATAGATTTTAGAAGTACCTATAGACGACTGATATTACTCTGAGTTTGGGGCATAAGCGTTACACTCTAGATGGCGCATAGAGCTAGATGATGGGGTTATCTGGTCGTTTAGTTAATGAAAACGTCCCCATTGATTCTATTATCATCATTTGTTAAAAGACATGCTCACTCGAATACTGATTGGCTTAATTTTAATTAATGCTAATAAGCCGTTAACTTCTGTATCCACTAGGCCGAGTGTTAGTTGTTATCAAGAATATATTTAAGATTAACGCCTTAGTGAACACTGAATTACAAAATCTCTATTCAGATGATAATAAACGGGATTGTGCTGTTTATGAATACTTTCACCCCGTTTGTGTATATGAACAGAACAGTTTAAACTGTTGTGATCATCTGTTTACAAAGCGACGAGATGGACAAGCTCGTCATTGATTTACGATTCATTATGTTCATGTATTTGGATGATGGTTAAAGACATTCTGAAACATTAGAAGCAGTAATAGGCAGGTGCAATGGAAATAAAACTTTAAACGAAACATGAAAATTTCCATCGTGGTTTTAAAGTAAAAACTACATCATATGAATCAGGCTAAAGTAATAATCGAAACATCTGCAACGTTCTGATAAA
Organism: Limulus polyphemus; assembly: GCF_000517525.1. NCBI lineage: Eukaryota > Metazoa > Arthropoda > Merostomata > Xiphosura > Limulidae > Limulus > Limulus polyphemus. The sequence goes on from NW_013666130.1 coordinate 417,999, forward strand.
GCTGAACCGTTGCATCTTTCTATTACTTTTTAACCCTTTATTTAGTCGTCTTTCGTGTAATTTACTCTTAATGTGTAAGGAAGAGCTTTAGTATTATAAGAACGATGTGCGCATATACAAAAAACACGCACGCAAATATATATGTATGTAATTAAGTTTAACTTTGCAGAAAAGTAAAAAATAAACTGAGAAATGTACTTGGAAAATTAAAAACGCAGACACAAAGCAAATACCCAAATATCCCATCCTTCATGGAAGCTATACTAATAGTAAAAGGTCGGGTTTAGTATAGTAATACCTTAACATGTTGGTATTTATATCCAAGCATCATATTCGGGGCTGGAATTCTAACTTTAAGGACAGTTTTGATGTCTCCCCCATTGATGTTTTGTATTTTCATTATTGTTTTTATTTTATTTATTTATTTTTTGTAAGTAATCACCCTCTCAGATCTGGCTGCAGACAGCGGAAGATGGTAAAAATGTGGGACCTTGTGAGCTAGAGCACCCACCCACATCTGGCTGCAGACAGCGAAAGATGGTAAAAATGTGGGACCTTGTGAGCTAGAGCACCCACCCACATCTGGCTGCTGACAGCGAAAGGTGGTTAATATGTGGGACCTTGTGAGCTAGAGCACCCACCCACATCTGGCTGCAGACAGCGAAAGGTGGTAAATATGTGGGACTTTGTGGTTTAGAACACCCACATCTGCTCTTTTGTTTCTTTCTAAGCATGTGAAGACTGTGACATTGAGGTTAAACTGGAAAGACAGTGTACCATAACGCAGTTGAGGTCTTACTTCCACCAGTACCTCAAAAAACCAGGGCACATTACATAATGATCCATCCGTTGATTTATGCCTAGGTATTGGATGTTTTTTTGTGGCTGTAGTTTTTTTCCATAAAATTATATATATATATGTGTGTGTGTGTGTGTGTGTGTTTCTTATAGCAAAGCTACATCAGATTATCTGTTGTGTTTACCGAGGGGAATCGAACACCTGATTTTAGCGTTGTAAATCTGGAGACTTACGAATATCCCACCGTCGGATATACATGGAATATACTATATTTCTACTTTAATTTAGATGTTTGTGTGAAGAGTGAGATTGTTAGTACGTCAAAATGACGCAATATCTAGAACTTTCATGAAGTTTAAGGCCTCTGTGTGGTACATAGGAATACGAATACAATACGTATATCAGACTGGGTGAATTATTAAATGGTTCAGTTCAGTAAACAGTGTGAGTTAGTATATCTGTGAGTATTCTAGTAAGTTAGTCAGTCATTATGATTATTATCGATTGCAGGTTACTTAGCGTGGAAATTATACAACTTGCAAGGGAAATTATATGTAAGTTAGGTATACAGCAATTTCAGAGTTTCTGTTAAAAAGTTCATTTGTGAAGTTGTTTGGTTATAGCTACCCGTGAACGTAGCCTGAATGCTACTGAAGAAATAAATTAATTTGTTATCATTTTGCGGACAGGACTGGGCATTATTGTAATCAAATAATCCAAAAGAGCCTGCTCAATGAAAGGAAGATGTAACAACACTTATGTTAGAAGTGGGTTTATTTTGGTGCAAATAAAACATAATTTTGAAAAAAATTTCTCAAGATGATAACAAGAACACGAAGCAAGATTAAATTTTGTTGGAGATGATAAAATGGTGGAAAGAAGAAGAACAAAAAAAAGAGACAGAAAGAAACTAAAATAATGTCAAAAAGAAAAAGAGAGAAAAGTAAAAGAAGACCAAGAGGAAATTTATAAAAACTTAAAGAAGAACAAGAGATAAGAGGTGAGCATTTAAATAGAAGTAAAAAGAAAGAATGCTAACTTCGAGGACAGTCTCCGCCGTTGATGTATAGTGTTCAAATTATTACCTCACTTTGTATTTTTTGTATTTTTTTTTCGCGAGCAATCACCTTCTCACAGCAAAAGGTGGTAAAGATGTGAGACATTATGTACTATAACACCCACATCTGATTTTTTTTCCTTTTTGTCTAAGCATGCGAAGCTGGTGAAATTTAGGTTAAACTTGATAGACGGTGTAACCACAACGCAATTTGGTTCTTCCTTCCATCGGTACCTCAAAAACCAAGTCCGCTTCCTATGATTTATGCCCCAGTGTTGGATATTTGTTTTGTGGCTGCGTTTTTATCTTTTTCAAGTATATTTTCTCGTTTCTCTAAATATTTTTTCTTTTCATTATGTACAAAGTGTCCCTATAGCGCAGTACCGGGTTCGTTCCATTGCCTGGTCCCAAGTCCAGGATGAGAAAGGAGGAGGGTTGGGCGCGGGACTAGCATCCCCGCCCCGTAAAAACCAACTTGCTAAAAAATTACTGCAACAACAAAATCTTCCGTAGGCGAGGTGTTGTTGGGGCCCTATGCTGCAGTGGGAGTCTACGGGGATTATTATATATTCTGTACAAAAGTTAATTTAATTATATTTCATCTATGTTCAGATATGTTTTGTAAACTTCACGCTATCCTTCCTTTTGATGTAATCTGTTTGAATTTTGTTTTGTAGCTTACTTAAAACCAAGAAATAGATAGAATGCCTCAAGAAGGAGGTGTATAGTTG
>NW_013666130.1:421585-422914 GCF_000517525.1 Limulus polyphemus
GACAGAACAGTGAAAATGTTTCATTTGGTAGAAACCGCTCGGGTTATAGGGTTTTTATTAATTTCTATAAAATGTGTAGGGTTTTCGTAACGCTAACATAACAGATTTAGTGAATACGAAAATTATGAAATATTACTGATAAACATAATTAAGATTTTACACATACAGGAGTAACCATAAAACATTTCATTTAAAACTAATCGTAGTGATATCATTAAAGCAACAACGACACTTGCATGTATATTCAATTATAATTTGTTATTAGGACAACTTACTTGCATTTTTAGCTTAGTTAATACCCAGTCTCAAGTGGAATTAAATGTTGCCTTCAGCCAAAATCAAGTTCTTGGAAGAATAATATGATCATTCTTTCTAATCCCTGATTTTGGTGTTCATATGATTTTATTTCTTTATTGTCCAAACATTTTATCAGCACAAGAGTGACCCAAGTGACTAATATCAGCTCTTATGTTTCATTTATCAACTTTAATTCGATTGAGATCATTCCTGATGATTCGTTCATAAGTAAGTAAAACACAGGTGGATTTATGTGTGTCTATTACATGCAACGCCCTTGCTACCTAAAGTTTCAAATAAACTAACTAGATATTAATTACATGCAACGCCCTTGCTACCTAAAGTTTCAAATAAACTAACTAGATATTAATTGAAAGATGTTTTAAAAACACGTTAATTAAAATAGATGAACAGCTTTACATTTTCACAGTTCTGTCCTTCCTTAATTAGGCTTTCGGAAGGTGGACTTTTCTTCTTCAGTGGCAAACTGGCTTCAAGTGCTTTGAGTGAGTTTGTTTGTTGTGAAGCACAAACCTGTACAATGGGTTGTCCCCACCACGATTATCGAAACTCGAGTTTAGTGTTGTGACCTCTCAAACTTACTCCTTAGTCACTGTGGGGGGCGCTTTTGAGTGGGCTGAATAAATTAAAATTTTGTTTCTTTGTAGTTAAACACAAAACTATATAATGGACTAGCTGTGCTGTGTCCACCACGAGTATAGAAATACAGTTTTTAATATTATAAGTCTACAGATTTGCTGCCATGCCACTGGGGGGATGGGGTAATTCGAATTTGACCCTAAAATATTTAAAGTCGCAGTTATTTGAGAAACGTGATTTTAACAATTAACATTTTGTTCCCTTCTGTTTTTGACCCTAAAATAGTCTATTTTTTGGAACAAGTCAGGAGTAATGTCACTATATATATATAAGTGCATATATATATATATATAAGTGCATATAAGTGACAAAACAAATTACAAACAGATTACATACAAAAGGAAGGATAGCGTGAAGTTTACAAAACAATAT
>NW_013666130.1:423914-439760 GCF_000517525.1 Limulus polyphemus
GTAACTTAATTAGTTGGTAGAAACCATCATACATTTTCACTGTTCTGTCGTAACTTAATTGGTTGGTAGAAACCTTCATATATTTTCACTGTTCTGTCGTAACTTAATTAGTTGGTGGAAACATTCATACATTTTCACTGTTCTGTCGTAACTTAATTAGTTGGTGGAAACCTTCATAAATTTTCACAGTTTTGTCGTAACTTAATTGGTTGGTGGAAACATTCATACATTTTCACTGTTCTGTCGTAACTTAATTAGTTGGTGGAAACATTCATACATTTTCACTGTTCTGTCGTAACTTAATTAGTTGGTGAAAACCTTCATACAATTCACAGTGTGTGAACAATGGTGTAACTACAAAAGATAGCTCCACGCATAAAAAGTTACTAGGCTCCCTCCATTTATTCCCTATGTCGGCAATTTTTAAGTTTGTCAGTCGCTTTGAGCCTCCTTTTGGCTCGGCACCCCCCCCCCCCACAATTACGGGGGTTGCGGGGAGATACGCCACTGTGTGTGTGAACAATGTTACATCCTACTGTTCGTCGCAAGTCAGATAAAATTGCACTCAACAATTCTAGTTCTTTAGCTCAACTTGTGGTCGCATTATTTTTGCACTTAATATTACACTACTTGACTAATTAGAGAAGCTGGAAAAGATGATTCGTAATTCTGAAATAAATGTAATGAGAAACACATACATACATATATAATTCTACCAAATTAACGAAGCTGAAATGAATAGGTCACAGTTCTTCAGCCTGTTCACTCGAAGCTGAAATGAATAGGTCACAGTTATTCAGGCTCTTCACTCGAAGCTGAAATGAATAGGTCACAGTTCTTCAGGCTCTTCACTCGAAACTGAAATGAACACATCTCAATTCTTCAAGCTGTTCGTAGATTTCTAATGCCTTAGCAAAGTTTGCTAACTAATGCCATAGCAAAGTTGGGGTAACCATATGGAACTCTTTAGTCTTACGTCTGTTTATTAAATATGTTTATTTTCCACCAATTCATTCATATGTTACAACATTCAGTTTGATGAGTCTGACTTTCTTCCTTCTTACAAACCTTTCAACTTGATTGATAAATATAATAATCGTCGTTTCTACAAAAGCAATACATTAACATCACTTCTTTTAAAAACATTTCAAGATAATCTATCTTTTTATACATCGTTTGGATCCATACACCCAGATGACCGCGTGCGTGAACATTGGAAAGTTCCTAGAGCTAGCGTGTTTAGCCGGTCGCACGAAGATTCGAAGATTTGGCACGAATGTAAAAATAAACAAAAAAAAATGGCATCTTGCCAGGTACAAGGCTTAATTGAACAGGAAAGTTTACTCAGTGTAAAACATATCAAAATAAAAGAATTTGAAATTATATTACGTGTGTTAATTATATTACACAGAATATATTTACCTGAGAGACAAGAAATACACACATATCTAAACCATCCATCTATTTAAAAAAAACAAAAAACTGTAGAATACAAAATAATAGAGCTGTGATTATGTATAAATATCTGCATTAGCGCTGCAATAATAATAAAAAAAATCTTGTGTTTACGTATACTGCAAGCTCTTATTTTTTTCTCTGAGCAGTAAAGAAATTGCCCGGAATCTCTTTGTATAATAATACACAGCAATTAGCTTTTTCTTTTTCATTGCGACATGAGGACAAGGACTGAAAACCCCATCAGTTATTTTGTTTCTTCGGTGATTATAGGGTGGAGCTTCTGATGCACATCAACCTTGCTATATCAGGGAGTCAACCAAAAGTCAAGTTAGGCAGATGCATTAAGCTCTTTGTTATAGAGCCATTCTCTTAACTTCTACTACTAACACACGAACTGAATACATGATAGCTCATATATTTGGCGCTATCCCGCCTTAAGCGTATGTGTGAGTTTGTTCAGCTGTTTGCACGACGCTAAAGAACAGAAGGATGAATTATCATCACGAAAGTCAATCATATTGTTATTGGTGATCGCTGTAAAGAATAGTTTGAGGTCAAAAGTCAAAATACAAAGTATGGAAGACATGGTCCTCTAGAATAACGACCCACTTTTAACGATTTCGAATCATACTGGCGTACACAAGTAGACGTTTAAAGTGAAGGCCAGTGTTAATTTTTATATCCATTGGGGTTACGTTTTGTTTTTCGTCATTTCATTCCAGCCCTGGAACTGACAGGCCCTCAAAGGGTTCTCCTCTCTCTTCGGCCAAGAGAAGGACAGAAGCTAGAGCACTGAGAAGATATAAGTTATATGTAAAAATACGACAAATTTGTTCAATGTCATTTCATTCCAACCCATGGGGACAAGGGGAGGAGAGGGGCTAGCGGACAATCAGAATGTTACAAGGTTACGCCCTCTTTTCGGCTAAGAGATAAACGAAAGTATGGAGCTAGAAGGTTATACGCTATGGTTAAAAGATTTTGACTTAGCATGGCCTGGTGGTTAAGGCACTCAACTCACAATTTGAGGGTCACAGGTTCGAATCCCCGTCACCAAACATGTTCGCCCTTTCAGCCATGGGAGCGTTATAATATGGCGGTCAATCTCACTCTTCGCTGGTAAAAGAGTAGCCCAAGAGTTGGCGGTGGGTGGTGTTGACTAGCTGCCTTCTCTCTACTCTATCACTGCTAAATTAGGAATGGCTAGAGCATATAGTCCTACTATGGCTGTGCGCGAAATTCAAAACAAACCAAACCCTGACGAAAATTATGTGTCTGTGAAGAAGTTGAAAAGTATTAGAAGGATCAGAATAGCATCGGTAAAGAGCAGAAACCAGAAGAAGGATAACACGTGGATGAGTGATGGAAGCAGTCAGAAGATCCACCCATCAGTTCTCGGAATAAATGTAACCTGGTAGGTTTGGTTGCGGCGAGGCATTATGATTGGGATCATCTGACATAGAGGCTCAATAAATGAACATACCTAGTTCGAAGGTCACGGAGATGGTGAAGAATAGGTGGAAAGAAGATAAGATTAGAGTTCCAGTGTAGGACTAGATAGTTTGACATGAAAAGCCAGACGAAGAGCATGACGTTCCAGTATCTGAAGGCGACAACAAAGGTTGGAAGAAGCAGAAAGCTGGGTAGCGTGACCTTAAGTAAGACAGAGGCGAATGGAGGCTAATAACTGGTTCAAGAGAAGAAGACAAGACCTAACATTTTGGCTGATAGCCGTCAACTGAGCCTTCCAGGTAAGATGTTTGTTCAAAAGAACACCGAGTATCAGAAAGCTGTATTTAAACACCGTTAATTCCAACATCAAAGATGAGCAGATTGCGACAATGATGAAATTTATGCCGACTAGGACCAAAAAGTATGGCTCTAGGTTTAGTGGTACTGAAGGAAAGATACCAGTGACGGCATTAAGCAACAGACTGTAAAACTTTATTGAGGGTGATCATTGTTGGGCAGGTGGTGGCAACAAAAGCTGTGTCATCGACATATTACAAAATATGGGCATGATATGTCCGCAATATATAAGATATAAAGGAGAGGATACAGTACTGATCCTTGAGATACTCCAGAGTATAATAAGAAGAAAAGGAAGAGATCACATTTGATGGAAACTGTGGCACTTTGACAAGTGAGAAAATAATTAACCAAACGGATGTACATCAGAGGAAGTGAAAAACAGCGAAGTCTGAAGATTAAGCCCAAACTGTGGCACTTTGACCAGTGAGAAAAGAATTAATGAAACGGATGTACATCAGAGGAAGTGAAAAACGGACCTGGAGTCACGTTGTGCCTACCTTTGAGGGTCAGACGGAAATCCTGCACAGTAAGAAAAGCATTAAAAAGGAATTATGCATAGTATGGACAGCAGACGGAGTGAGTTTAGGTAGTGGTAGGTCGGACTGAGCCAAAATGTTCCCTGGACTATCAGGGTCTTGTGGGCCTTAATCAGGAGCAAGAAATTTCGTTTCGTCTCCAAGAAGACATCATAAGCATGATCTTTCGATAAGGGAGATGAAAGTTCACATCCATCAACCAGAATAGGATATGACAGAGAACTCTTCTGGCTTGTTAGAATCTTGAACCAATTCCAGAACAGACAAGAATTGGAGAAATGGTGGAGACAGTAACAAACCCCATGCGAACAACAGCACTTAATCACAAGAATAAAATTGCAGACTGTACACTGAATGCCACAATGATGTATAAACAGAAGAGAATCCCGGGTGTCATGGTAAACATGTCTAAGAGAGATACAGAAGATCCAATTATCACTTAGGTAAAGCTGGACAATAAGGTGTGTGACAAGTAGTAGAAATATGAAACAAATTGGCAGCGTTAAGAGCTAATTCTAGTGCAGTGCCAAATGGATTGACCTGATCTTTTGAGTAAAAGGAGGGTTCCAGTTGATGGACAGTATTAGCAACATGAGAATAATATTCCATCCAACTGGTATTAGGAAAATTGTAGAAGAATATGTGAGTAAGTAAATGAATAGGTAAAATAATTTTGTAAACAGACCCAAATAGGGAGATGATCACCTTAATGGGGTAAATTTAGGAGAAAGATAAAAGAGGATCTATGTTCGAGGAAGCAAGAACAATATCAGATGAAAAATTCGATTTAAGTCAACTTGGAGAAGAAAGTGGCAACAGGGAACCCAAAATGTCGCACAACGTAGAACAAAAGTGACTGACTTCAGAGAATGTCCAATTGTGAATATTGATGTTGGCCATAATAAGGTAGCTTAAAAATGAACCATTCACTACATGGAAGAATTTATGACGAAGTGGACGATTGTGACGAACATAAAAAGTAACACATATGACAATTTGAGAAGGAAAGTAAACTGTGAGAAGGAGGTGTTCAGGAAAATTATTGGCAGGAAGGGAGTGTATACGGTGTTGAAAAGAAATAGTGCTACATATTGTCATTCTACCACTAGCTACACCACGAGGATGATCATATAGATTAAAGTAATTCCCCATAACTTGGCAGTTTCAGTTGGTTTTAGGAAAGTTTCATTCAAGAAGATACAATTATAACTAACCTCAAGAAGCAGTGGTTCCAGAAGAGGTTTGCTGGTTGAAGAAGTTAAGACCAGACTAAGTAGCTCGCATAATTAATTTAAATTCTGTCTTGGTAGCATAGCGTGTGGAACAAATTAATGCTGAAATGGATGAAGTGAGTGATATGAATTGAAGGACGTATTCAATAGTAAGAGGTGAAGCAATTGAGTTGGAGGGATGAGTGATGGGGTCAGTAGTGTTCACAGGAGCAACTGTGATAGGGTCATTAAGTAGTGGCAAAGGTTTACCATGACACTAATAAGAGTAGGTTGGATGACATTACTGACACATATTGCAGAGAGTAGGTAACTCCAGTTGTGTGCAATGAAAAACCAAATGAGGACCACGACAATGGGTACAGAAAGGCTAGTTGGAACACTTAGCAGTGGGATTGGGGTTATAAGTGAGGCATTTCTCAAACTATAAGAATTGTGGAGAAAGAGTCTGTAAAGTTTCTAGATGTAGGCCCCATATCGAAGGAAATGGTCAGTAATATCACTGTTGTCAGCCAGATTCTGGATGATACATGTTAGGCCATGTGCACCAATAATCCGAACAGCTCGTCATACCGAAGTATCTTCATCAAGGAGCTCAGAAATAATTTATTTCTCTTTGATAGTCGAACCAACACCACGAAGGACACAGGAAAACAACAGAGGTGGGGTTGTTGTTTTATAGTAGGGGAGCTGAAGGTTTGTAAGGTAGTGTTGAGTCCTAAATTAGCGGAGGGCACCAGCAAGAGAGAGATTGGCAGCCTTGACAATGCTCCCATTGCGGTGGAAACAAGTACACGTGGATAAAACTTTGAGATCCCCAGAAAAAGTGTGCTTGTGGAGAAAAATTGGGAGTCCATCTTAGACAAGATAAACACCGAAAGTTGTGGAGAATGACCTGTATCAGCAGGTGTAGATAGTAAAGGGTCAATAGACCAAGTTGATGTTGGAGGCCGAGTCTCTGAAGTAGAAGTGCAAGGACAGAAATAAATGGTACAGTCATCACTCAACGACTTTGACGTCACAGCAACATACAAGAAACAGTGGTTGTGGTTACTGCAGGTGAAATATTAAGAAAACCTAAACTCAAAACAGAAGTGTGTAAAGCAGGAGCACCAGATGGCATTATTTTCCTGGAGTCAGAACCGGCTCGAGAATAAGGCTTAAGTAATTAATGAGTATAAGATTTATCAGAAGGTTCCGGAACACCTGGTCACTCCACTATGGTGGGTAGTCAGGAATATATCCGGAAAACCGAATAAAAATACATAAGGAGGAGTTCAAACGACGTAACAGGCAAAACTTAAGTGAACAAAGAAGAGAAATGAACTCAAAAACCATAACTCGTCAAATCAAATATCCAAACTACAAAGGTCGGCACGACTCAATAGATCACGTTCTGAAAGTCCGTTGTCAAGTCGAAATCCTTTGCGTTTAAAATGGAGCTTTGTTGTATATAAGGTATAGAACGAATTAACTGACGAAGCGTGACATTTTGGTGTAATATTCACGAGCTACTTCATCACATATTCATATTACATTATTCTTTACTGGCTTGATACAGTACGAAGAGTGTATGATAGCATTTCAACTACACCTTGTTCGTCTTTCTATGATGTAAGTTCACACACATGTCACTATTAAAACGGTAGTTTTCTTGTATATAACGCTACTGTAGTACAGTTGCTTATCTATTTATCATCTAATTATTACATTACCGTTAGAATTCTATTGTGATAGCGATGCATAATTTATATTTAAAATATGATAAAAAGAAAACCTTCTAATTTATCCTTATAAAACAGTTTGAAATTTAGTCCAGATGGCCCTAAGGACTTGGTCTTTAGTTATCTCTTCTGCGAAAAGGAAGTGGTAGAAAACAATTATTTTGTAAAGTATACTTCTATTCTGTCTTGTCTAATCTGCGTTTTGTTATTTCGATTCCCTTTGTTTAACGTTGTTGGCCACCGATGTTTCGAATTGATAACATTTTTTCTTATAAATATATTCATGTTGAACTGAATATCAAATGCTGATTTCTTAATACCTTATTAAACACTCAAGTATGCCTTCAAGTAAGTTGAATATGCTGGTTGTACTTAACCTTTTTCTCACTCGTTTTGAGTCTACATACTGTACACACGTACGTGTATCTCTATGACTTGCAGATAAAGCTAAGATAGGAAATATGGTTTGAGAATAGTAAACCGTATCCTAGTAAGAGAAGTATTTGCAGAAGATGAACTTACACAGTGGTAATAATACACCGGTTATCAGATTTAGCTTCTACTCGCAACTCTCACTTGTAAAGTGCAACTAGAACTTAAGAACTATGAGTTGAAACGAATATTTACGCACACAATATCACACCTGTAAAACTAGAATTCACGAAAGCTGAAGACGGCTTTGGGAAGATAGTTACGATGTTATTGAAACAATAAAAGAGTAAAATAATAAAAACATTTACATTCGTCACTAAAACACTATAATCAGGACTTTTTCTCTTAAAAGCAATAACATAGACAACTACTAAAACAGACCACTGGGGAAGTGAAAACTATCTTCTAAATTTGGCATTCAAGTCCCCATATTGGCAATATTAATTGTATAAAGAGCACAATAAAAAACACATATGTTCATATTGTCTTATAAACATCACAATGAAACCCTCCATATTGGTCATAGTGACCGTATGAACAATACAGTGAAATCCCACATATTGGTTATATTGACCATATGATCAGCACAGTGAAATGTAAGCTGTTTAGTTAATGTATCAACCTCCTTCCTGCCCGTATTGTTGTAAAAATAGACACTCATTTATACAAATGGCCTAAGTAACTACGCAAACCGTCTAATGCGCATGTGCTAGTCACTCAGTGTTATCTAAGCACGCTCAATGAGAAATGAATTGATTGACATCAAGAAAAATTACTTACTGTAACAGGTGATGGCAGTTTTGGAAAAAAAAAATTATAATGTTATTATTGTAAAATACTTGGCAACATTTGATGATTTTATTTATTTTTAATAAACCCGGGTTTCGTTGAAATAAATAATACTCCAGTCTTTAACTTAAAAAAATGTCCGCTAGAAAGTATTCTGCTTTGTTAAATATTTTGCACTACTTAAGTAGTGGCGGCATAATAACATATATATAAGTGTGTGTGTTTATCATAAAAATGGTTTTGCATTGTTAGCTTAGTGTATGGATTTAGGACTAACTCAAATATTTTAAGCTGTCCGAACTTTGTAAGATATTATTGGGTTTACGGCCGAAAACACTGTTAACAGAGAGGATATCCACCTGATAAAGAAAAGCATTCTAATCTTTATAAGTAAGAACGTAAGAAAAATATACTTAGTTAGACGTAGATATTTTTATTTTTGGTCTAACAAGGTAGTTTGTTCTGTTGGAAAGCTCATATTGATATAAATGTATGTATATAGATATATATTTATATGGAAGTGCGTGTATGTAGAGTCGATATTCTATTGAAATGAGCTTATTCATGTTATAGTTATTCCTTTACATGATTTTTCATAGATAGGTTTAATTAAATCCTCAGATAATATTATTACACGTATTTAAACAGAATCATCTACTAAATATTAATATCAGTAACATCGCATCTGTAAGTTCTCCCAGATGATATAGCTGTTTGTTATTAACTATCGTAGGTAAAACAACTGTTCCATATAAAACAATTATGAGTCATTCATATCATAAAGTATAATATTAGCGTAATATTAAGACACATGAAAAACGATGAAACTGGCGCATGTATATAGCGGGGGAAAATGGCGAAAAGAAGTTTAAGTTATTGTTCGAAAATGTTTATAAGATATAAAGGGTATAATATATGTTTGATTTAATAAAGTACAAACTTATTATGTGATTAATGGTCGTTTGAAAACGTTGCGATTGACCGCAATTATGAAACCTAATTTCGGAGAGCATATCATCTATTTCGGATATACCTGTTAAAATAGATTGTAACATCATCTTACATCTGGCCAGCTCTGCATCATTTCTTGCTTAATCTGTAAATATATTTCACTCATGAGAAAATGCGATTGCATTAAAAATCGCCTGTCATACCTGGAGGTAATATTGATGGAATCATATAGTCAAAAACAATTCAATGTTCCCAGCTTAATGGGACGTACCGTACTTACAATACGGTGTTAACGGACGCGTTCCACATAAAAGGTAAAGTTTTACTTCACAGATAGATTTAACGGAACGTTCTTCACGTACGATTTAAAGGCTTTATTCCACTGATAGAGTTAACAGAATGTATTACACATAAAATACGAGATTTTACTCCACAGATAACCTTAATGGAACGTGTCCAAATTAGATATGGGGTGTTATTCAACAAATACATGCTTTTAACGGAACGTGCTTTACATAAAATATAGAGGCCCGGCATGGCCAGGTGGTTAGGGCACTCGACTCGCAATCTGCGGGTTCGAATCCCCGTCACACCAAACATGCTCGCCCTTTCAGCCGTCGGGGCGTTATAATGTGACGGTCAATCCCACTATTCGTTGGCAAAAGAGTAGCCCAAGAGTTAGAGGTGGGTGGTGATGACTAGCTGCCTTCCCTCTAGTCTTACACTGCTAAATTAGGGACGGCTAGCGCAGATAGCCCTCGTGTAGCTTTGCGCGAACTTCAAAAACAAACAAACATAAGATAAACATGTAAGATAATTTTTTCTCCACAAACAGACTTAATGGCGCGAGATTCATAACAAACATATGATTTTATTGCACAACAAGTAAAGTTACAGAAAGAGAAATGAACAAGTAAATTTAATTAATAAGAATTATTCCAAACTTAGAATACTGATATTCATTTCTGTAGTCTCTGCTTACTTTATATTTCTTTTTTGTAGCGGGTTTCTAAGCTTTTTTTATTTTGTGAAACGAACACCAGAAACCAGACGTCAGGAATTTCTTGGTGGTTTTTATGGCAGAGGTGAGATTCTTCTACATATTTCGTGCTATAAAAATCAATAACGTACATTCAAGGCATAACGTCGGGAGAGACAGAGTGCATAGTAAGTTCTCATTTACTCAGCTGTAAATCTAATAGACTGGAACTATCTTCATCCATGTATCATACATATTTATGCGCGCACGCAGAACTTTCAATGAAAACAGAGAATGAGATTTGTGGACTGAAGCTAGTCCTGCCTCTAATATATTTATAATGCTACATTAGTTTAAAAACATAAGCAGTCTCCAGCGCAGAAATTTTCATGGTTGAGGGTACGTTTTGATTTTCACTGGTAATTTAGGCGTTCACGCTCTTTGTAATTGGTTACTGCATTCTAAATGTTTGTTTTTAGTTTTGAGGGTTTAGTGTGTGTGTGTGTTTTTAGGTTTTTTTTTCTTTTACAGACTCGTTTAATAACCCATTTTAAAACCATTATCTCCTAGTCTGACAACTTACCGAACGTTTCGGTCCTCGTTTTGTATATATACATACGCCGTTACAAATTAAGGGCCAGAAATATATATATATACTTTAATAAACAGTACCCGTATGCACTGAAGATAAAGTAAATTCTAAGAAGATCTGGAAATTGCAGTATTTTATGGGATTTTCCTTGTAGCTAGTGAAACAATTTACCGTTTTGAAAAAGTAATTAGCAAAAGAAAACCAAAACTCCAGTAACTGACCATTGATTGTCGAGGTGTCTATCTATCCTTCTGTCTATATGCCGAATAATCTATACGTTTTCTACTGATTTATCTGCCCTTCTCTTTGTGTGTATCTGTGGACCAATCCATCTATCTTTAAACATATACCAGACAATAATCAAATGCACAATGTTTTCATCCCAAACCTGTATTTACTGAAATATCCGTAGCAAATGCTGCGTTTCTGTTTTTTTGTACAAAGTATAGTGGTTTCATTGTTATGGTGACAGCCTGCTTGTACTATGACTTGAAACAGTTAACACATTTGCATTATTTATTGGTGTGATTATTTCTGTGCGGCTTTCACGTATAGATGTATATACTTCCCTGGTCCTTATTGATCAGCATCCTAGAATACAATAGCGTACTGAGGGGACTATGTTGACAGATTAATGTCAAACACAGCTTCTACGTCAGTCCATACACACACAAACGGCTCTTACATTTTCGTATACAAAATGATCACAAACTATAATTATGCTACTAGCTGGTAATTAACGAGAGGGGATGGTAAGGTATTTAACTAGCTGGTAATTAACGAGAGGGGATGGTGAGTTATTTTACTAGCTAGTAATTAACGAAAGGGGATGGTAAGTTATTTAACTAGCTGGTCATTAACGAGAGGGGATGGTGAGTTATTCTACTAGCTGGTAATTAATGAGAGGGGATGGTGAGTTATTCTACTGGCTGGTAATTAACAAGAAGATGTGGTGAGTTATTCGATTGGCTAGTAATTAACGAGAAGGGATGGTGAGTTATGAGTTATTCGATTGGCTAGTAATTAACGAGAAGGGATGGTGAGTTATGAGTTATTCAACCGGCTAGTAATTAACGAGAAGGGATGGTGAGTTATGAGTTATTCGATTGGCTAGTAATTAACGAGAAGGGATGGTGAGTTATGAGTTATTCAACCGGCTAGTAATTAACTAGAAAGGATGGTGAGTTATTTGGCTGACTGGTAACTAAAGAGAAGGGATGATGAGTTATTCGACTGACACTGTTAATAAACGAGAAGGGATGGTGAGTTGTTTAACTGATTGGTAATCGAATTGGTGGAAAGAGAAGTAGAAAGACCCATCTACTGGTACGTATTAATTATAGAGAAGAACTTAGTAAAATCTCTCTTGAGTACTTGGAAAAATATAGGATCAATGCAAGCGCCCTCTTGCTGATAAGAGTTTCTATGAAAGTAGAAAAAATTTATAAGAGCCCCTAACTGGTTAGTAATTGCATTACAGAAAGGAAAATTTAAACAATATTTTGTTGGTTGCAAGAAAAAGCAATATACAAAGCTCTCTATTTTATTGCTAACTATACAAAAGAAAGGAAAATTGAAAAGTGTCTAGCTGGGTAGTAATTGTATGAAAGAGAGAGGCAATGTGGAAGATATCTCTTCAAAAGTAGTATTTGTATTGAAGAAAGGGAGAACGGAAGAGGTATCTTTCTGGAGAGTAATTGTATGAAAGAAAGAAGTAATAGAAAAGTCCTATCGGTTATTGTAAAGAGAACAAGAGTTACGTTATTCAATACGGTACGTTATTTGTACAAGGGGCAAAGAGTAATATAAAACCCCTATTGTTTGTTAGTAGTTGCATGGTAAGGATAAGCTTTCTTGCTGATCTGCAATAGTTGTATAGATATAGTAAACAAGATTCAAAGAAATAAATAAAATATTAAAGTTATTTTCAAATTTTGTGAAGAGAGAAAATTAGAAGAGCGTTGGTATTTATCAATGATTGTATGTAAGAGAGAAGGGGTAAAAGAAAGTAATACTTATCAAAAATTGTGTACAAGAGAAGAGGGATGAAATAGAATAATTATCTATTAATGAATGTGTGCAAGAGAAGAGGGATGAAATAGAATAATTATTTATTAATGAATGTGTGCAAGAGAAGAGGGATGAAATAGAATAATTATTTATTAATGAATGTGTGCAAGAGAAGAGGGATGAAATAGAATAATTATTTATTAATGAATTTGTGCAAGAGAAGAGGGATGAAATAGAATAATTATTTATTAATGAATGTGTGCAAGAGAAGTGGAACGAAATAGAATAATTATTTATTAATGAATGTGTGCAAGAGAAGTGGAACGAAAGAAAATTAATACTTGTTAATAAAGTATGATTGTATGCAAATGAAGAACGATAAAACATAATTAATATTTATTAATGATTGTGTGCAAGAGAAAAGGGGGAAAAGGGGTATTTACACTTTCAATTTGAACGGCACTTTATGCAGCATGTGGGATAAACCATTAGATTCGAGACTCCAGGGTTCAGGTAAACAACCATTCCTAACATATAACTACTAACCAGAAGGAGAGCAAACTGTCAGAAACACCTGTCGCCTATACGTTTCTCTCAACCAAACAGAGAGATTGACTGTTACACGTCTAACGCCGCCATGACTGAAAGTGCGAAACGTGCTTAGCGGAATATCGCGTTTTGAATCTTGGGACTTCTGATTCGCAGTCCGGCACACTCGGCCTAATTTAAAACATTCACACGAACGTCCTTCGTTACTCTCAATTTCAGATAATTTGTTTTCAAATGTGCACATTAACCATTGCGAAGGAGTGGGGGGGGGCATCGAGTTTCAGTTATCATATGTATCTATAAAATGTACGAATTTCAAAGAACTGGTAACACCTTAAACTTTCAGATCAGTTTTATACTTAAACAAACGTGAAGAATAAAATAAACTAACTTGACACCTGTCGCCAGTAATCTCCAGCTGACAAAAAGTGGAATTACACAATAGACACGTCTGGTCACCTTTGGTCTCATTACTCTCCTAATTCAGGCCAATGAGACTCATCTTAGTTTAAGCCTAATATGTCCGATGGATTGTTTAGAAACAAGAAACTCTTCCAAAGAGAAATTAAGAACTAAAAATGCTAAAAGCTGAAAACTTTAGTGTTAACCTCCCGACCTTATAAAACAGGAAGTTGAAACTTAATAAATGCAATTATTCACTTTTGACAAGAATATTATCAAAGTGCATGCCTTTCAATTACTGTAAACAATCTGCCAGGAAATATTACTTTAAACCAAAACACTTTTAACCTGTGTCCGTCTTGTTTAAATTACGTTCTCTTTCAGAAGTTGATCTGCATTTAGTTGTTCTATGCATGTTTAACAGAAAACTTGTGTGTTGGTACTAGTGAATGACGTGAAAACAAACGAGTCTATACAATATAAACAGTACTGGTTGTCTTTTCCTGAACAATGAATCATTTGGCCCCGCGTGTATAGATAATGTCAAATTTCAGCAACAACAAAAATAAAAATGAACATAGCAAAGGAGGCATAAGTCTCTTGCTGACAGTGTAACCTTCACCACACTACTATCAATCAGCTTTTGTCTTCGCTTTTAGTTGATGACCGCAAGCTGCTGCCCTTGACAGCCGTGATTGGCTAGTCCATATACTTATTGTTCGCATAGGCACACGCACATAAAAGACACGTGTTATTTTGTATATTTGATCTCTCGTTGAGATTATATGATCCCAGTACGAGCGTCACGCTTCATTAGTGTTTGTCTTTTATATTCGAGAGTGTATAAAATACGATCATATCGCATGAGTTTAAAAACTGTGATCTGTACTCATCGCATAAAAACCATGCACGTGGACATCAGGACGAAGATAAAAGTTCTTTGTGTACTTAGTTTCTTTGTTAATACCCTGAGATATTACCATGGACGGGATATGTATTACTAGAGGTAAATTACCACGAGGTACAAGAGCCTGAACAACGATAAATAACTATTTTCTTTCAAAGTAAAGATCGAAAAAAGTTGGGAGAATTTGTTTCATTGTATAGTGAGCTGTATGAAGGCAGAAAAAAAAAACATATAGATAGAAAGAGATCAAACTATTTTATATGTGTATTGAAAGAATGCAATTTAATCGTCCGCAAGTAACACAGGCAATTTTATTATACATCGCAGTCACCAGTGACATACGATAGATGACATTTTTTAGGAGTTTGTTCATAGTCCAAACAGTGTTTTGTTTACAGAATGATGCCGATATTTCTCCGTAAAATGCGTAACAAAAAGGTAACGACATCGAGAATTCATTCAATATCTCTAAAATTTCATTTCCTAAGTATATTATCCCAAATGATTTAAAATATTCAAAACTAGAAATGATAGAGAAGAAAAAGCATTTATAGTGTTGTTGTTTTTTCGATTGTGACCAGCACCTATGCCAGGTAAAGTATGACTGGAAACTTAAGAAAAGAGGTCAGGTACTGTTTCACAAAGTCCTTGAACGTCTTGAATTGCACGTTCTTGGCAGTATCGAATATCTATATATCTAATAACACGTAGGTACGTTTACGTCCGTATTTATGAGATACTGGTATATGTATCTTCTAGCTTATTTATGGCTCACTTTAGTTGATATTGAATTTATTAAGCTATTCGTCCAAACACACGTGCTTGCTGCACATTCTTCAGAATTTATATTCAGTTTTCTATCATAACTCTTATGACATCCAATGTTATTTCAAACACAGATATTTAAATTTTAGAAGTCCTAGAATTTTGGCCTCTACATAACAAAATTCTAAATAACTCTTATTAAGATTGTGATATTTTGTAATACAATATAGGCTTTTTCAGTTTGTATTCTAGCGCGAAACTGCCATGTTTAATTGTTCACTGTTGTGCAGTACAAGTTAGTTCGAATAATGTGTTTATATGCACTTTTACACTTGAATTGTTCGAACAGCTCTAATAAGTTTGTATATAAAAGTTTATTATGTAATTGATAAGTAGGAAATTTACGAACAAAAGTATATATTAACTTAATGTAGCCATACAGTATAAGTTTATATTAACTTAATGTAGCCATAAAGTATAAGTTTATACTGTAAATTGTCAAAATAGTCCTTTGTATTACCTGATTTGACATGTTTAAAAACTAATGATATGATATTTTCAGTAATTGGGCTTTTTCCTGTTCTCATTGTACACAAAATGTCTTACGTTAGATCACGAGTCATATCTAGCTGGCCCGGCATGGCCAGGTGGTTAGGGCGCTCAACGCGCAATCTGAGGGTCGCGGGTTCGAATCCCCGTCACACCAAACAT
>NW_013666130.1:440605-463314 GCF_000517525.1 Limulus polyphemus
AACGACTAATATAACTAAACTAATGATGTAATATAGCAAGAAAAGTAGATATAAAAAGTAACTATAACGACTAATATAACTAAACTAATGATGTAATATAGCAAGAAAAGTAGATATAAAAAGTAACTATAACGACTAATATAACTAAACTAATGATGTAATATAGCAAAGAAAGTAGATATAAAAAGTAACTATAACGACTAATATAACTAAACTAATGATGTAATATAGCAAAAAAAGTAGATATAAAAAGTAACTATAACGACTAATATAACTAAACTAATGATGTAATATAGCAAAGAAAGTAAATATAAAAAGTAACTATAACGACTATTATAACTAAACTAATGATGTAATATAGCAAAAAAGTAAATATATAAAAGTATCTATAACGATTAATATAACTAAACTAATGATGTAATATAGCAAAGAAAGTAAATATAAAAAGTGACTGTAACGACTAATGTAACTAAACTAATGATGTAATATAGCAAAGAAAGTAAATATAAAAAGTAACTATAACGACTAATATAACTAAACTAATGATGTAATATAGCAAAGAAAGTAAATATAAAAAGTAACTATAACGACTAATGTAACTAAACTAATGATGTAATATAGCAAAGAAAGTAAATATAAAAAGTAACTATAACGACTAATATAACTAAACTAATGATGTAATATAGCAAACAAAGTAAATATATAAAAGTAACTATAACGACTAATATAACTAAACTAATGATGTAATTTCATAGTTAGCTAATATTAACTAGTGTTTGGTAAAACGAATGGGTGTCGATGTACTAAAGCTATTTATTTTTAACTTTTGTCCTAAACTAGCGATTCCCAAACTTTTGTCATCCACGCCCCCTTTAACAAATATGCTTTCATGCGCGCCATCTTTTTTTTAAGTGAGTTAAATGACGAGATGTAATACACGGATTCGTATCAAAATGCTATATATTTTGTACTACAATTGCATACTTTTTATAGTGAACAGATTTGTCATCTATTGAAAACATCGAGATGAGAAATAACTGATCAAATGGTTTCTAAATGTTGTGATGTTTGCCTGTCGATGGAGACTATGTAAAATGTTATGGAAATTGTAAGGGTTCACTTTATTATCAAAGTAGTGAATAATCAGACGTACGTCTAATGCCAAAAAATGTCATACTGCTGTCGAGATACCAGTAAACGATCGGAAAATTCTGCTTTATTCAACGACGGAAAATATAATTTGACAATAAATATAATTTGTAGTAATTAATTATTATTTTCATTAATAAAAAATATATTAAAACGCTTAATTTTACATTCTTGCAGTATTGACACGCCTAATCGCTCGCCCCACCCCCAAGAGATCATATGGCCTTCCCGGGGAAGGTGCGCCTTACTCTTTGGGAGACGCTGCCCTAAACAACGTCCCAAGGAATATATAAAAAAAAAGAGCAGACGTGAAAGTTTGTAAGAGGTAATAAATGATACTCTATAAAATTTTTAAATCCGTATTCTTTTAACAAGAATATTGTTGATTTTTTCCATAGAATTCAGTGAATTTTGCTTATAATTTTCGCAGTGAGAAACCTTGAATATGAAAAATACGAGTTTTATCCACAAATTCTGGTAATGATGTAATAGTCCGATTCAAGGTCAAACAGTCTAGCAGGAATACTATTTGGAACACCGTGTACACAGTAAAACGAACCTGTTATGAGAAATACACGTACAGCATAACACAACAACCTATGTGTCGATCTCTCCATGAAAGCCATTGCTAATTCTATATAAAGAATTATGAAACATAAAACCGTCTTCCCGATGATGTAATCCATTACACATATCATACGCAGATATTCAAATATTCGTGGGATTAAAATAGGAGTAATGTAATGTACCTGTTTGCTTATCTGTCTGTCCGTTTATGCGTTCTTCTGCCATTCTAACTGTTTGTCCGTGTGTAACATTATTGGTCCAGAGTCATAAATATTTGATCTTTCTTTTTGCACGTCGAATAATATGAAAAAAAAAAGTCCACCACGCACCTTGTTACTTTTAAAGGACGTGTTGTTGCCAGAGAACCCAAATTTGGTCAGCATCTTGTTCTGTTGTTTACTGACAATCTCTGTAAGCTTGTCATTCTAAATTTACCCTGGCGGAGATTAACTGTCACATGGAATCGGTACATTCCATGACACGTGCACTAGGTGGAAAAACTTCATCAGCTTCTCAGATCCATTAGCTCCGGTATAATGTTGCAAACCATATTCCCACTTGGCTCACCAGCACAGGGTGGTCGGTGGAGTATACTTAAGGACAGAGGAATAAAGTCGTCCGCCAGTTATTATTAATGATGGGAGAAAAGTAAAATATTTCCCAACGGTCTTTCTACTATCAGTGGTAAGCAGGCTACGTTATGACTTATCTTTCAGTTTGTGTTTAGACCAAACAAATCGATTTTAAAGAGCCCAGAAGAATGATGTAACCTGGATTTCTGACTAGCAGATTTTATTATTCCTATGGTAATTTTCATATACTGATCCATCGGTTTATTATGTATCTTGTTTTGTGAAATCCAACTTTATTTCAAGTAGCAGAGCAAACGTTTCGGAATCTCCACTATCTACTCAAGTATGACTGATAATATCCTCATTACACACGACAAGAATAGGACGAATGATTAACAATCATAATACACATCATGACATAAGTGATAAATGTTTTGTATCAAAACGTTGTACATTTCATTTTCAATCCATTCTGAATACTTGAATAAGCTACAGGCTGGTACCTCAAAAACTAGGACACATTACATAACAATCCACCATATGGTTTGTGTCCCGGTGTTCGCAGTTGGGTCCGTCCCCTCAGAAAATTAAATCTAACTATATATATATATTAATGACAAGAAACAAAATTATATATTCAATTATATTAATATATAATACATTAGTATCACGTTTTGTAATAGGTGTAATTCTTGATCGTGGTTCTACAAGTTTAATGTCTTAATATTCTCTGTGTCAACAGAAAGTGGCGTGTCTTTTCTAAACTCTAATATCTTCTTTCGTCAACAGGAAGTGATGTGTGTTTTCTAAACTCTACTTACCTTTGCGCAATTTTAAAACTTGGTTTAGTATGTGCAGCACGTGCAGAATGCTAGTGCCATCCCAACCATCCAGCTCACTAGGGGGTTGTCCTTTTTTCTCTAGATTCTCACAAAGGCTGTCTGTCTGTCTTTGAAACGACTAGTCTTGTGTAGTGTATGTATAGCAGTGGAGAACTTTGAGGAAAGGTCGGTCCCCTGTTTCACAACGGAACATTGAACTTTTCTATCCACGATATTGAAAAGAAAAACATCGACTGAGGCAATTAAGAAAAGTTTACGGGTCGGTGTGAAATTGAAGAAAAATAGATTTTCTTTAGAATTTTCTAGAAATACCCGAAGTGTGATAAGTATAGCTTAGCTGAACGTCAAAGAGGAAGTAAAACCCGAAATTTAGTTTCCTTAACATATTAGCAAGTTCTTTAAATGCTAAATAGAAATCCTAAATAAACATCTTATATGTTAACTTTGCCGTTAACGAAGTTGTCATGAACTATTTGAAAAAAAAAAAACACTTTGCAGAAAATTCGTTGTCGTTTTAGAAAATATAGTCATGACCGATAAAATATTCTACATATTCTGAGATGGGCTAATTGTTTGTCAGCTTATATTTGTCATAGTCTAGCGAAATGAAGTATTTTGTAAATCTAGGCTTAAGTAAACTGTGGAAACAATCAAAATCCTTATTTTTCGTATTGTTTACACCTAAGTCAATGTTTTTCAGGTAAGGCAGGTTCAAGAAATTATATTTCTTATTTCCATATCTGTGAATTGTACTTTATATAAGTAATTATTTTCGGAGTTCAAAGATATTTGTTGTGCGGGGTGGGAGAGGAGGAAGGGGAGATTAATTATTATAATACAGTAGTACTCGGGGGTGGCCATTTGTAAAGAATGTTCTTTTAAGATTAACGTCATGTTGCTAAAATCATATAGAACGCGTAAAAGTTTAAAGTTGAACTTCATTAGAAAATTTTGTTTGTTTGTAATTAAGCACAGAGCTACACAATGGGCTATCTATGCTCTGCCCACCACGGGTATCAAAACCCGGTTTCTAGCGTTGTAGGTCCGAGGTACAAAGCGTAACAAGTCCAATCTTTCCCAACCTATGCCAATAAGACCTTTGATTTTTTCAATAGTTACCATTATTAAAAACTTTATTTTATTCTGTTTGTTGTAAAGCATAAGCTATCTGTACTCCTCTCACCACGGGTATCGAAACCCGGTTTTTAGCCTTATAAGTCCACTGACTTACCGCTTAGCCACCGGAGGAGGGGTCCATCTTAAAAAATCAAGTATTATGTGTGTGGCTACAAGTAAGTCTTGGCACTTAGATAAATCTGTACGATAATTAAACACTTGAGCAAAGTGTTTTTCTTACATGAACAGGTTGTCATAGAAAATGTATCCACCTGGTTTATAGAAAGGACACTAATAGTTCATCTATTTTAATTTCTAAATGTTGTAACCATCATTTTTATTACTGCTTGCATCCTGACAGTTGATTTAGATATTTCTGCACCTAACATCTTCCCTGTGACATCTTTCGATTGAGAAATGCTTGCCAGATTATGAAGATAGACCTGAAAGTTCCACAACCAGTAGATTGCAAGGTTGAGATCGGGCATGATGAAAGTGGCGACCGAGAACTTGGCCTTCATGAAAAGGCTGCAGGAGCAATATCTTTACAGAGTAGTGCAACACGTGCCAGGTTATCCAATGCAAACGTCGCGCACCTTTAACTCCTGAACATGCCGGATGTTGTATGACAAGGAGCAGAAATTTCATGTACCATGGGAAAGTGTCCAGTTTGGAACATCTCGCAGAAAGGGTTTCAGTAGAGGGCAGCACATCTGCAACTGAGTTATGTGAACTCTGATTTTGGGCGATCGTAGGCTACACCTCATATTTCTCGAAACTTGTAAACCAATTTTCTGTCTCACATCTTGTGTTTTTCCAGCAGAATTAAGCTCAGAACTCTGCCTCAAGTACTGCAGCCATATTTATGTGCCATATCCACCAACACGATCAGTTGTTTCGATCTTAATATTGTAATGTGTCTTCTGCAGCTAGCGACAGAATAATGACTGCCTGTTCCATCCCGTACTTAGAAACCAGGTTAATTTGCATTAACCATGTACAATTGTCACAATACCGTTTTAAGAAACCGGTGAAATGCACTCCACATAATTCTTTATGCACAACGCAACCTACAGACTGTTTCAAAACCCCACGAGGGCTTTACAACCACTCAGTATATTACCGCTAGAGGGCGAGTAGTAAAATACTTGCTGTTAGCACATACGATAAACAAAGTGAAAGTAGCTGTTTGATTTTACTAAACAAATTAACTTTTCCACCTGATTTGCTTTTACAATTAGAAATAACACATTCAAATAAAGATGTTTAGGTTTTGTTCAATATCATGAGTAATTTTATCAATAAAAGACATCGTTAAAACGGTTTCGAAGTTAATTTATAAAGTATCACAAACTTAAACAATTAAAGGAAACATAACGATATTTCTTATGAAATTATCAGCAGTAGATACTCATCCGAGGTTTAGATGAATAACGGTTTTCCTGCTTTCGGTCTATTCCATTTCCTGTCACCAAAGAAAAACTTGTTTGTTTGTTTGTTTATAGTTCAGCACAAAACTACACAATGAGCTATCTTCGCTGTGTCCATCATGGGTATCTAAACCCTGTTTTTAGTCTGCACAAGATATATATAAGGTTTAGCGACATGACACACATGGTATGGGCTATTTGGAAGATCTTTCTTCCTAACACTCAATGATGAACTTCCTTAAAGATCCGCTTCGTAAAATCAAATTTATTTGAAAGTTCATTAGACTTCGAATACTGAGCCTTTACATGTTGTTTTTCATTGTTCTACAGAATATATTTCATTGACATGATCTCACATCTTACTTGGAAAGAGCTAACGATCAAAAAGTTTATTCATTACAATATGTATCGTGATAACTCAGACTAATCTAACATTTTGGCTATAATTTATTACAGTGAATTGTAGAAACAGACTTTGCAATACGATAACGGTTTTTGAGTACTTAAATTCATGCTAAACAGTACTTAGACGATACAATCAATGTATACTAGCGATACATTCAGCTCCCTCCCCCTAGTGGCATAGTGGTAAGCCTAAAGGTTTATAATCAGGAGGTATGGATGTTCTCCTTGAAACGCCCGTATGTTATGTAGAAAGATGTTTCAAGTCTTTAGCACAGTGCATCTTAATGAAGATTCCTGTAATGCGTTTCAGAAAGCAGGTATTTTTGTTCCTTTTAACATTTATGTCAAGATCTGTAAAGTTTTTTGCACACAAGCAAAAGTACCCGTCCCCAGTGATGGGAAAAGTTTAAGCTAATGCACCAATTTAAATTATTTCATGGACTTTAAAAAGGTTAATTGTGTTGCACTCTTCGTATCACTCAGAGCCAAAGTTCTGAACTACTTATACCGCCCACCGCTAAAAGTAATTGTTGAGCATTTCAGTCATGCTAAGAACCGCTCAACAATAACATACTGTAAATCTACATTTTAATTCTTTAAGTTACGTCACATTTTGAAATGTGAATGATAGTGTGGTTAATTCCTAACAATTTAGTGTAGAATATCCTGCTTGCAAAGTAAAGTTGGCATCAACAATATTCATGCCTGTCCTCCCATCATTTCAAAAGTATACGTTAAGCTTTGCCTGCGTGCACAGCTTTTCAAACGCAGCACGGAAAGCGGCCGCGTAAACAGGATACAGACGAACGCTCGGACAAACACCGCAATATATATATATATATAAGATTGTTTGAACATTAAAACTGACTCTGTCGTTCCGAGCTAAGAAAATAATAATTTTTTATATGTAATTCGCTTTTATATAATTTTTATAGCATAGACAAGTCATCTTCAAGATGATATAAAGAACACCAAAGTACATATAACTAGATAAACAAACACAGTGGTTGCTGTTTTCAAAGTGTTGTAGGTGTTAGGGTCAAGGGACAGCAGACAAAAGCCAGACGTTCTACCTCCCGCAATAGATTAACGCTAGCTCTTGTATCACTAACATTCCATCATGGGGTCTCTCGTATTACTGCACACCAATTACCAACTTTTTTTCGGCGCATGTTCGTTCTTAGGTGAATCCCTCCTTCAAATGTACACGTTTGTTTTTCTTCACACGGATCATCATAGTTAGATTTGATTACAAGGCACCATTTGTCAAACTGTCGAGTTTCGATAGTGTACAAAAATGAATGTTCTTTTTACGTTTACGTATAAATATACTGCTAACATTTATGTTAATTCTGTTTCATAATATTTACAAGTATATACGTAAGAAAAGTTTAGTTAATTAGCTACACTTATAGCTAGGTTGATTTTTAGTTTAACTCGAAGTACGTACCTTACTCTGATCAGAATATGTTATCAATGTTATAGAACAGTAAAATATTGGTGGATAAAGGGTTAAACATTTCAGTCAACATAAAAAAAGGTTTAAACTAATTTCTTTTTCAAAACAGAATTGTAAAGAAAATGGAAATAATCACAAAAATATTATACAAAATGTTCAACAAAAGTATTATATAATTATTTGTTTGTTACGGATATCACACAAAGCTACCCGAAGGCTATCTGCGTTAGCCGTCCCTAATTTAGCAGTGTAAGACTAGAGGGAAGGCAGCTAGTCATCACCACCCACTGCCAACTCTTTGGCTACTCTTTTACCAACGAATAGTGGGGTTGACCGTCACATTATAACGCCCCCACGGCTGAAAGGGCGAGCATGTTTGGTGTGACGGGGATTCGAACCCACGACCCTCAGATTGCGAGTCGAGCGCCCTAACCCCCAGGCCATGCCGGGGCAAATATTATATAAATTGTTCAACTTCTCTCAGGCTACGGATTAAAAGAGCACTATATTATGATCTAGTGATTGAAATATATATTCCTTTATGTCTGTTTACCTATTCAATATTGTATTTAGTTATTAACATAACCACATATCTGTCTATCCTTCCATTCATCCATCTTTATTTTTAAATCTGTTTTTACACTTCGAAGCAAATCTATCTGTTTATTTACCTATCCAATCACCTACATCTATTCATTTCTCTATTCAACTATTCATCTGTCCCCTTTCATCTATCTATCCATTCACACTTTCACATACCTAATAATTGTATAACATAGTTAGGATAAAGCTATAGGAGCATAAATTATTTAATAACACGTAGGAACACAGATTATTCAATGTTTCCCTAAAATACTTAGCGAAACATAGAAACACAGATCGATCGATGTATACACAAAACTACTTAATGATACATAGATACACTAACTGTCCAATGTTTACATAAAACTACTTATTTAAACAAACACATTGCTCAGTGTTTACACAAAACTACTTAACTATACACAGATACACTAACTGTCCAATGTTTACATAAAACTACTTATTTAAACAAACACATTTCTCAGTGTTTACACAAAACTACTTAACTATACACAGATACACTAACTGTCCAATGTTTACATAAAACTACTTATTTAAACAAACACTTTGCTCAATGTTTACACAAAACTACTCAGTAACAAATAGAAACACAGGTGAGATTGTTGAATGTTTATAGAAAAACGAATAACAAAACATGAAACAAAAATGTTTTTGTTTCCTTATAGAAATAGTTATGTGCCAGAAACTTTATATCCAAAAATATTTTATCATTAAAAACTAACCTATTTTTGTACGAGCTGAGGAATAATGATATCACTAATCTTACCTGTTACCCAAGATGTTTTAAATAATTGCAGATCTTATTGTTATAAACGTTAATTACGTGCTGCACATCATGTTTTATTTATATAACAATTGCAGGTTATATTGTTACAAACGCTAAGTACTGCTGGGTTTAGAAGTTAAGTTATTCAGCGCTTTGAAGTTTAAAACTTCTAATAAATAACACAGTGATGCAAAAAAATTAAATATCTCATCTCCTTATTTAAATGTTTTTAACAAGGAAACAATTCATAAGTCAACTGACCTTGAAGCATAGTTTTCTCAATATCCCTCCAAAAAAAAGAAGAAAGGTCTTACAACATTATTTCTTTAATATTTACACAGAAAGCGCAGGGGCAAGAATAACGGAAATATGCTTTTAAGTTACTCTTTTCTAGAGTTCACTATAGTTCTTAAGCGTTCACGTATCCGTATTCGTGTAAAATCATGCTAAGTAAGGAGTTCATTAAAGTGCTAAAAGAAACGCATTTCAAAGTTTGTATAATCTTGAAGTTTGAGAATGGTTTATCAATATTTCCTGTCACACAGATGACTAATTCGATTAATAAAGATAGAGCAGCTAGTAATATTCATTCTTCAAGGCTTACTTGACAAGGTGATAGCAGATCCATTTCAGTAGTCCACTTCTATGAAATAAATTTGGTTGAGGATAAATATAAAGTGAAGGTTAAAACGTATATTTTCGTAACAAATCAGGATTTTGTTTTACATGTGGAAAAATGTAGAAGTCTTTCTCTGATGATCTAACGATAAAGTTAGTTAAAAGTCCTTGGAAAAACAATTTTTTATTGACTGACTATCCATGTTCATTTAATCATCAGCTGAGTTCTTTTCTCTCTCTCTCTTTTTTACGTGTCAGATGCTACACGATTTTTACCTCAGATTGGGAAGGATTAAGCAACATAGCTCGTTGAGTGACCTATTGAGAACCAGAATTTTGACCAGTGACAGATGACGTCAACGCAGTTCGACGCATCATAGAGAAATGTTGTTTGTCATGTGTAATGAAGTGTTTTTATTAGCAAAAATCGTGTAAATCGTCCACCTAAAAAAATTGGATATAAAGTTAGACAAGTCAATTCATACTCGATCCTGGATCAGCCACAAGCAAAGGCCATTAATCAAAAACCCTAATAAATGCCAACAATCTACAGATAAGTTTTAATCGTATAATGTAAGATTCTTAAGAGAAGGTTCATGTATGACAATTGTCTAATCTAATAATTTAGCTTGTATTATAACAGAAGCTGCAAACGTTTGCTTAATAGTGCTTATCAAAATTACTTTGGAAAATAATAGCTAATCATTACAACAGTTTAACTTGTAGCAGCTCCTTAATTTACATGTGTATATACGTCACGGTAAACGTGCATAAACGAAGAATTTGCATAATAACCAATGCTATTGGAGAATGTACATAATTTAAGAAATAATTGTCCGGTTAACCTGCATAATTATCACCGTTTAATACGCATGATGGCCAGTAAATATGCACATTTACCGTAATGTATATCATATATATAAAAGTTAATTTTCGTAATAATTTCCAATATAAGAAAAATGTTTTTTTTGTTTGAAAGACGGCACAGTTTTTGGTTCGGGGCGTTATAATGTGACGGTCAATCCCACTATTCGTTTGTAAAAGAGTAGTCCAAGAGTTGGTGGTGAGCGGTGATGACTAGCTGCCTTCCCTCTAGTCTTACACTGCTAAATTAGGGACGGCTTGTGCAGATAGTTCTCGTGTAGCTTTGCGCGAAATTCATAACAAACAAACAAACTTCTTTCTGCTGTTGAATTAGTTCTCTTTAATAAGGCTGAAAAGGCGAGCATGTTTGGTGTGACGGGGATTCGAACCCGCAGACTGCGAGTCGAGTGCCCTAACCATGTGGCATATTTTGTCCTGGGCCTTCAATTAAAAAAAAGCCTCCAAAATACAAATTAATGTTTTAAAAAAGAACTGCAAATAGAGAGAAGAGGGTGAGAAATAAATTTGATGAAAATCAAAGAATATGGATCATATAAGATAATGCCCTTAAAATATGAATTTTTGTTTTTTAATTGTCTCGACAACTGGCATTCGATCAAGTGGACAGCCCCCCGGTGGCACAGCAGAATGTCTGCGGACTTACAACGCTAGAATCCGGGTTTCGATACCCGTGGTGGACAGAGCACAGATAGCCCATTGTGTAGTTTATATATATATAAACTACAATTTAAGGTTTATCTTCAAGATGGATATATATAATAAAACTCCAATCCCTTCATTTTCCAACATGTTCTTTATTATACTGTTTTCTTAGCATCACAGGCTAACCTTCAGTATAAACATTTACCTTGAATAACCTTCATACATACATACATATATATATATATATATATGGCTTCTTAACCCGACATAAATGTGAGATTCTGGAAGGAACCTCCAGATTTTAAGCTTGCCCTGAGCATCCTCTAACCTCTGGGTAGCCCTGACAACATGATAAACAAGTAATACAGTGAAAATACTATAAAATGCCTTGTTACAAAACCTGTTCATATAAATGTACTTCATGTAGATTGGCATATTTCGTGATAACTTTCGAAGGTGACTTGTAATTTCCTTTTTAAATGTTAAATTTGAGCCTATGCATACGGTGGTTACTGCATGAATTACACTTATTCATATTTTGTAAATCATAATAAAGAGACAAACGGCGTGGCCTAACTATTGGCCCTAAATCAGATATAAGGAAAAGTTAAAAAACATTCTATCACATAAAAAAATAAAAATTGGTTAACAATTAAATCTTCATTACGTGATCGATTACGATTAACAACACATTTTTTCAGGTGTTAAAATAATAAATCGTTGATTATTCTTATAACATTCTATGAACTGTCACAACCGCCGACGATAGAAGTAAATTTTCGTGTGTTCTCTAAACTAAAAAACAAAACAAAAACTAAAACTTTTAGTTTTACAACAAGAACAGTGAATTGGACCTTTATATACCGCTTAATTTTCAACAATTTTTAGTAGAGTTAAAATCGAAACTCGTGATGTCTAAGTTGTTTAAAATACAAAGTTCCATCAAGTGTAAGATCGGTAAAAGTAGCGTTGAAACAAACAAGATAAACAGAAATTCTTAAAAATAAAATTCACATCACTTAAGGGTATATATTATGCATATAAGCTGAAAAAATTTTTTATTCAATACTCTATCACAATAAAAAAAAACGATCAGTTTATACTACACTCTTATGAAAGAACATCGTTTTGTAATGTTTTATTTCAAAATCCAGGCTGAAATTTATATTGTACTGTTGTACCGAAAATGCTTTTTGAGACGTAACCCATGACATATAGCAACCACAGAAATTAAAAACATACAAGAAGTAATGTAATTGGCTGTAGCAAAGTAAATAAAAACTGAAATAAAAAAATGAAATATCATATTTAATTTGAACTAAACGATAAAAATAAAGTAAACAATTAAAAAATATTTATCTGAGTCTCAAACATAGAGCAGAAATTCTCAGAAAAGCGTAGATTTAGTCTTTGCTCTGCTTTTGAGACGCATACTACCTTAGTAAGTTGTAACAAACAAAAGAACTCCATTCAATGCTCCAAAGAACGTCAGCTGTATTGTACAAGTAGAGCCAGGTGGAAAGCAGGCAGGCAGTAATAATAGAACAACACTTTCCGTTAGCCCTTAGGTCAAAGTAAATCCTAGGTTATAGTGAACTTTGGATTATGGAAAACTCTTCGAAATAACAAATTCTTTAAAATCACGAGTGAATTCTAAGTCATACTGAACCGTGGTAACTGTAAATCGTAGGTTAAGACAAGCCTTTATTACTATTAGTGAATTTCAGGTTTGGGTAAACATTATGCTACAGTAAATCGTAAGTTATAATAAACTTAGCCATACTGAATCATAAGTTACAGAAAATTTCAGACCACAATAAATCCTAAGTTGATTCTAAGCTTAGGTATGTCAGAAGTCATCGTAAATCTTACGTCACCTTAAATCCTGGGTCACAATAAGCTCTAGACTCATCCACCTAGCGACTGTCTTTTGATTTAAAAAATATTAAGAAATGAAAAATGTACGTTTTCTCTAACTCTATTGAATTTTGGAAGTATGATTTGTGATTGAAGAAAATCTATAATACTTACGAATAATGGAAGTAAATATAGGATGTATTTTATTGAAACATTTAAATCTATTATATATGCATCCAGATATAGACAAAAGAATTAAAAGTTGAGTGTCGAATGATTCTGTGATTACTGTCTATTGTTGAGTAACATACGTAAGTTTTTCACACATTTACAGAAGAATTATATAAGCTCTGCCTATTCGATACCTGTTTCAGCTCACATCATTTTCTATTAACTATTCTGAAGAATAGTATATTCAATCAAACGATAGGTGAACCTCTAAAGCATTGAATAATTGGTGTTCATTCTCATAAAAATTCCATTTAAAACTCGATCAGATTTTTAATAAATATTTGAAATCACTAATACATATGTGAACTTAATAATGCGTGTAGCGCCATCTTTCTTATTTTATCTTAATAAACCAATATGAAGATTTTTAGCTTGCTTGATTTTAAAAGTGTACATATATATATTAATCTCATTGTGTTGTGATGTTAGTGGTGTTCTGTGCCAGCAAAAATGATTTTTTTTTATATAACCATTCCTTGCCAATATTTAAGTTTCAAAAGTAATAATAATAATGTCGCAAAACAAGTAACTTTTAAATTGATAAACTTACTACCGACTTGATAAAGCATCAAAAGAATAAAAGAAGGCTTGCGTCAGCGACGTGTCTAGTAATACTGTACATTGGAGACAACATACCAACAAACAGATATGAATCCAAAGTATGAAAACTATAAAACTGGAAATTGAGACCCACCTTCTGGGCCTTGCACATTCCTCCCAAAGCCTGGACATCATGGTTAGCGTGTTTGCCCTCTGATACACATAAACTGCACACTGCAACCTTACACAGCATACAGTACATTCCTAGAATTCCTGCAGGGTGATCTCCACAATTAACCTTCTTGTCTTTACTCTTTGACCTAAGGGTGGCCTTACCTCGTTGTGGACTGACCAGTGAATGGGCAGCTAGCGGCCCCCGGGTAGGGTGACAGTTTTCCCTACAGATGTCACAGTAGAAAACTTCACACTGTTCACACATGATCGTAGCCTCCATGGGTTCATTCTCACATAATTGACAGTGAATGGGTAAGTGTTTGTTATCTCCATACTTGTCCACAATATTCTGTAAAATCTTGTTCTTTGGCAGGTTGTTGGTTCCATGCTCGTCGAAATAGACCACCTTGTGGCACGTGGGACACGTCAAAGATATGGTACTGTTCTGGATGGGAGGAAACAAAAGATTCGGAGTACCTACATAACTGTTCGGCCGGCTGTTACACACGACTCCACTATCGGTTTCGCTGACCAAACTTAATTTGTCCCCGTCCGGATAGTCTGCTGTAGTCTCGTTGTCGTCCGGTGGTGGTTGAAGGTGCTGAGCCGGCTGTTCCCTATGAAGAGCACAGCTGAGACACAAGGAGTGATAGCACGGCAAGAGAACGGGGTTCTTGTAAAGGTGTTTACACGCAGGGCACTTCAGTTCTTCTTCCATAGCTCGAGTCTTGAGTCTGCACGTGGGGAGCGCTATACACGAAACCTCTGCATCCTCACGTTTGTACGAACTACTGAGCTACGCAAGCCGGCCCTCAGCGTCTAGTGGCGCCTGCGCGCTGAATGGCATCCGCTGGCCAGTTACAGTGTTCGAACATGCGTACGTTTTAATTCGCACAAATGTTTGATTTTCAGAGGTATTTCGAGTGTGCTATATACTCTGCTTTGTAATTTTAAGCGACATTGCTCACTCTATTCAACATGTTATAAAGCCATTCTTTTTACTTGAATGAATTTGACCGTATAACCTTAGCCTCCAGTAAATAAAAGTATGACTTGAATGGGTAAAGAAGAAATCTTTATTATAAATGTACAACGTTTCGACAAGATCATGTCATCATCAGGCACATTTATGATAAAGTTTTCTTCATTACCAATTCAGGCCGCCTCCAAACTTTTATTTGCTAAAAGCTAGGTTTCTTATAATCAAACTTAGCATCTAGTTCTAGTTATTCTATGTATATAGCCATGGTTCTAACCAATAAATTGATAAATGACCTTCTTTTCAAAGCAAATTGTTTCGAAATTTTAAATTATTACCATATAACTGTAATGGTCGATATAAGGACGAAAATAACTTTGATTTTAAAATACTCAAACTAAAGTCTTTTAAGTAATTAAGTTCACACACACACACAAATATATATATATATAACCTTTACCCTGTAGGTACCAAGCAAGACATAAATTATGTCTATAAGTTTGAATCTTAAAGAGAGATAGATACTGAATAATCAAAGAAAATAGAAGATGCACATAGAAACTGACACACAAAAATAACAACATGATTTTAGGTTAATTTCTAATGTAGATAACTTTTTCTTTCTCTAATTAAAAACCCAAATAAGTAAGTAAAAAGAATTTTGATGTAACAAGAAATCAAAATGTCACATTCTAAGAATTAAAGTTCATTTTGAGACTTTAAAAGACATTTATTTGTTTCTAAACGACTATCTTCACTTACGTTTGACCAATGATTCTTTAATTTTTATAGTGAAAGGATAAATATAACGTCGCAGTTTTACTCTCATTGATTGGTATTATAAAAAAGCTTTTTTAATGTCCAGAATAGGTTCGATAGTAATATATATATTATCTTTACGAATTATAAACATTATGATTATGTAAAATTGCAACAATTTGCTTCGAGTGACACTTTACTAGAATTATCTTTCCATACACATTGATAGACCATTCCACCTATTTGTTTGTGCAAAATGGACTGATAATGAACGTGTCAATACTTGATTGAGCCAGGGGCTGCGTTAGAGGGGTGCTAGGAATGCAATTGAATTGGATCCATTCTGCCAAAAGGTTTCCATCACACACAAAAATAAATACAATTACAAGCCTTAATATGGGCCCCCGGAACAGGACTTATGTGAGCTGAAATGTTGTCATAACATGGCTAGCCTTAAAGACAATGGGTTAGAGCATGTATCTCTCTAGCGTTAAAAAAAACATGACAATGGGGAGCCTATCTATTAGGAGAGTTGTTATCAAATACCGTTTCTTTGGGTGGGTGTTAAAATACATCTGTCATCTGAATCTATCCACAACCACAATCGAAAGGCAATATGTCCACCAATAGGAAAAATTATGACTATCAATCACTGGTGGTTGGCCGAAGGATAATACAACTGGGCAGATTTTTGCAGGTGCAACATGCAGTGAAACGTCTCAAGTAACCAATCATTTTCAAAAGTACAGTACTAAAGCAATTACAAAATTTTATATGGCAACCTAAAAACATTTATCTCATATACAAACAAGTATATACGTCTTCACTGATGCTTAATGGTAAACATGGTCTAAGTGGAAGCGACTTGCATTTCATCTTTTGTATGCTGCTATACAAACATGGAGAGAACCAAATGAGGCACTCAACCTCGACTGTATTTTTACGTCAGTGCAAGTCACTGGAAGTGGACTAATGGTGTAGGGAATATTTTTTCTCTGGGGTGTTTTTTTATTCCTTTAGAATAACAGGCAAGGTGTCACTTAACTCTGCTATCGATCATGTCCACCCACAAAGATGGACAAAGACGATAATACAAAAATCTATCGCTTTGTTATTGTCAGAAATCAATTCCGAGAGCATAACAGCAACTTTAGCCATCTTCCTTGGCCAGCCAATCACTGGATTGTAATTCTTTACAAATATATGTGAACTAATTGCAAATCTAGAACGCATGGGTTATAATTGAATGAAACACCTTCGGCATTTTCTGGAGTCTGTGCTATGTAGTTTCTAATCTGTTATCGCTGCGGAAGATGGCTCAATCCGATTTTATGTCGAGGTCCTATTAAAATCACCATTCAATTTATAAATATTTTCTCGAAACCAAGTAATATATGGGGGGATTAAGATATCTAGCAAATATGCAATAAAAAGTTTGTTCTTGGTTGACGTTCACTAATAACTAATTGTGAGCTTCTTTATGAAACTTCAACTTTGTATTATAAGTCGCCAACATATTTTAAATAAACTTATACAAAGACAGTTAATTCTGCGTTTTATAACAGGATTAAATTATCGATACCAAACATTATTCTAGACTTGAAGTTTTTATCGACTGCATCTGCCTGGATTTAAGAGGGAAGACGTTTTTGGCCTCCGTGCTGAGACTTTCCTAAAACAACTTAATGAAGGCCTCAACTCAGAGACTGTTCTATTTACTCTGTTTATAACTTATGTGAAGTAAGCTTGTTGGTTACATTTGTATGACTAGATAAAATAATGTACGAAAGAAAACAAGCCTATCAAGACTCAGAGTAGTTGTGTGCAATACTTAATTGTACGTTTCGCACCTTAATTCTATGCATTACACAAATATATATGTAGGCAAAAACTGAGGTCAGGCTTAGCATAGCATAAAAAGTAATTCCATGTAAGCAATCTCAATTTATAGTATTACCACCACATGTTTGTTATTGTTCCTTATACTGGTTGTGAATTTTCATATTAAGCTTAGGGGTTTTAATTCAGTGAAAACAAATTCTACAACAGGAAATACTGTTTAAACATACATTCTTTTTTATGTTTTTCTTCCTGAAACCTCAAAAATAGGAGAAAACCATCTCAAAAAATTGTATAATAGTCGGTTCGCGACGCTGTGTACGAAAGAAGAGGCTTAACACTGATACAATAACTATACCATAAGATACCAGTCTCTACGTAGAGCTTATCAGGCTACTGTAAAAAGAAAAGTTAGTGTGCACAAAGATGCTGTGACCGCAAATGGCCGAGAGTTGTTGAATATTTCATGAAAGCTTTCAATGTGAAGAAGTTCAGGCCTTTTCAAGGCTTCGAGCAAATAGTCTGTTTAACTAGCCAACTGCAGTCAGTGAAATATATATATATAAATAACTGTGATGTCTAGACTCGTGATTTGAAAAGAGTTCAGATTGCGAGGACAACGAGGGCA
Organism: Limulus polyphemus; assembly: GCF_000517525.1. NCBI lineage: Eukaryota > Metazoa > Arthropoda > Merostomata > Xiphosura > Limulidae > Limulus > Limulus polyphemus. The sequence goes on from NW_013666130.1 coordinate 458,667, forward strand.
CTTTGATCTAGAGAGCGGCTCTTGACTTTTCCTCTGTTTTGTGTATGTACTACATAGCACGATTTCATTGCATATTTTCTCAGGTTCCAGTACTGCTTCAATTTTCCTGTCGTTAGTCGTCCAGTTTTACTTACAACACCTTGACCCTTATTTTCTATATTATATTCTATTTATTTCAGTTTAGCTTTGTTTTCTTTAGTTGATAAAAATTTGCTTTACTCATCCTTCGTTGCTATTTAATCCTGCTTTTTTGTTTTTGTTTGAAAATAAGCTAAATGCTTTCTTTTTTGTTGGAAAATCGTCTTATCTCTCTTTTTTGTTGTTTACTATAATCCTTCACATCAACGTTCGATGGCCGAATCATCAAATCTTCAGTAATGTGGACCTACTGAACTTTGATATCCCCAAGTCGGGAATATCATACATTCACGACAGTGAACGATTAGCAAGCCAGAAATAGGATTCTTAGTAGGCTATTATAACACACTAAACAGAATTTATTAAAACATTAAACTTAAGCAAAAACTGTGGTAAAAACTTGTAATTTTTGTAATATTTACACATCGTTTTAAATTAAACCCTTCTGCTGGAGAGGTGAGATTATAGGGGGAGCAATTGCTCCCACTTTTTTGTGTGGGGTATATTATGCACATGACATTCCCAATAATTAAGTCAGACCTTTTTTGTCCCCCCTCCCCCACCACACACATTGTGGTCCCAAATGTTGCCCATGTATATATATATATATATATATAAGAATACTCGAATCCTTTCTTTTTTACCAAACTGTTCGCCTAGGTTAAATTTAAAAAAAGCGATAAAATGGTCTATAAAGTTTTTTTTTTCAAATATTAGTCTTCTTTCTTTTAACTTGAAATTCCAATGTTCTAGATAAGAAGTTAAGGAATGTTTTCGAAAATCGCAAAATAACTTGGGCTAAATAGCAGACTCCATATTTATATAGATTTTGAACTTTTAAAAATTCTAAAGTAAAAAATGAACCGAATATTGTACCATGTAATCGAAAAAAATGTTTAATAGATTCAAATAAATTCATATCTTTGAATTAGGAAATTTAATTGTTGGACCTAAAGGACGGGAATTATTTGAGGTGAAAAATATTTTTTATTGTAATGCTAAAAATTTAATTTATGTTTTAAAATATTTTATTTATGGAGAGTTGTGTGTTCAAAAACTAACAATTTGAAAGTAAAGGTTAATTTGAATAACTAGGAATCCGGAAAATTGTTTCTTCCCGGTAAGTAAACATTTTTATTTCTGTAATTCAATTTTTTAACGGATTGAGTGAACATTTTTTTATCAAACTTTTTCCGTTCTAAAATTTAATGGAAAAGAAAGAAGATTAATATTTGAAAAATTCTTTATTAACCGTTTTAACGTTTCTTTAAATTTTAATTGAAAGCCGTTAGGAGGCGAAATATTTAATGATTAGGAATCCAGAGGTTTTGGTGTGTAGTACCTTAAGTATACTGTGGATAACTCCAATTCAAAATTCAGTAATAACTAAAACTTATAGAGTATCAAGATATACAAATATAACATTTATGCGCAAGTACAGAAATATTAAACCTATAAAAGACAGATTCACAGATTGCTCGTTCCGTTATTTTAATAAATATTTATATAAAAATGATTTACTAACTGAAATAGATCGCTATATCATATATGCTGACGATAGAGTTAAGTATCTCTCCCCACTCAATTTCTATTATAAGAATAAGACCATTTACACTAGCTAGACTCTAAAATGTATCGCTTAGATTTAGATACCACAAGTGTATTTAAAAGGGTATTTTATTTCAAATACGCGTTGGTAACGTATACAACCAAATGAAGCAAAATACTTGAGTACAAACTGTTTGTGAGTATATGAGATCAAATAAAGAGAAGAAGTAGGATAACACTAAATGCTCAACTATACCATTCAAGGACATGAACCTGAAGAGGGAAGAAGAATCAGTGTTTTTACTCAATGTGTTATATCGTGTATAAACCTGATTTCGCGAATAATAACTATAGCATTGGCCAGTTTATTAAGAATAGCCAGGGAGAGAACTGTTGAGAACCTTCCAGGTTCCGCACAACGACCGAATACCAACCAAGAATCCAGATAACTCCAAAGAAACTTCAAAGTTATTCAGGACAAAGTAAGGAAAGTATTGTTCAAAATATCTATAGTCTGTAAAATATAGATATTGTATTATAGCAATTTTATCATTAAAAATATTTTTATGTTTATATTAATTTAAAGACTTTTTAATTAGGTTTTAACAATTAGAAAATGCAAAATCAGAAAGATTTAAATTGAAAAACAAAACTCTTATGTTTTGTATAAATTTTAGTTGTTTTTTTCAAAAACGCGTTTAGTTGTTTTTGGTTTTTATACTGAAGAGTAACCTATGATGCTACAAAACAGATGCAATAAAGTACGTTCCAAAAACAACAAGATTTGAGTAGCTTTCCTTTCACCTTGAAGTAAGTTCACCTTGAATCAAGTTTATATATAAATCAACAAGTAGAAAAAATCGATTGCGTGAAATATGTAAAACACTTAGGAGAGTGGCTCCCCCTGTTCTTATTCACTGTTAATACGTTATCCTTTAAACTTGATCCTTCTTGTGTATATATCAAACTTGTTCTTTGCGATCCTTCTTGCTAATTTTGAACTTGTTATTACCGAACTTATATAATTCTTCTTTTTCATTTTGAATACACAAATTTCCATGTTTTGTGATCCCTCTTCTTCGTTAATAACGTATTATTCCTGAGGTTCTATGATTCTTCCTAAGAGTTTCTAAAACACTAGTTTTGAGGTTGACCCTTCTTATTCATTGTGAATACAGTACAATATTATGTGATATCCCTTAATGTACCACACCTTGAGCAGACTTACGTTTCTTGTGAATTGTTAACAAATTACTATTGAAGCTATGTGGTCTCACTTATGGATTGTTAACAGCTCCATCTTCCTGTTCCGGTAGAGTGTAGTGTGGGACTGTGTGCCGTCCTCTCTACAGGAATTTGAGGGCGATTTTCTTACCATGCTAAAATCCGGGGGTCGGTTCCCCGCTGTGGACAGAGTGCATATAGTCCATTGTGTAGCTTTGCACTAAAACAAACAAACAAATTAGATCTATTACATCATATAGCTCATTATCACTAATTGTAGGGTTCTATTTTTTTTCTGTAAACAAGTAAGAAATAATAATGTAATTCTATTTGAATTAGTATCGATCGATTAAAAATAATCATTAATTGCAAGAAAAACTTCTGAGTGAACTACATAAAGGAATTAAAAGAAGAACAAACTCTAACTTGTATGTTCCATCCAACTAGTAAAAGAAACACCCGCAAGGATAATTAAGTCGACAAACCTTTCTAACGAAATTACTAGCTATCTAATTTACCAACAGTGGCAGGAAAATATATTCGAGGCTATCAGATCCATTAAGAAGGAATAAAGCAGGAAATGTATTGCGATATGTTCTTGAGACAAGCTTGAAATATCAAACGATTACTTTTCAAAGCGTTAAACATTAAAGTTATTCACGTTTCGTTAAGCCTAGAGTCGTAATAATTGATGTGTATTCCAGCCAGCTTTATTTCATAGAGAAATAACAACTGTGTCAATATTTTCATCGGACTAATATTCTGTTCCTTTTCTTTATTTTGAAAGCATATCAGAGTTGATAACTCTCTTCGTCTTTTGCCAGCGTCCTATTGATTAATCCCTTCAATACCACAGTTTTCAACTGTATTGTACTGTAGATATATGGGTGTGTTTATAGGTCACGCTAACATTCAAACACAACCGACACTGTATATCCTATACTTTTATATTACATTAAAATTTAATTATTGAGTTATATTTTATACTTTATCACGGCCAATTAAAAACTGTAGGATTGACCAATATGAAGGTCAAATTATTATTTAAGTTCCATTGTTGTTAACGAAAGGAAATCCATAAACCAATTTTTTTGCCTATTATACAATAAGCTATCGCTCCATGTCGCTATGTATGTTACACAATTACTTAATGTGTCATCATTTGTTTAATCATGCCATTTATTTCATATTTTATGGTCTTTATAATTAGTTTTGTATTCCTCATAGACTCAGATGTCTAACATAAGACGTACTCCAACTGCTCAGCATCCTATATCAATCCAAAACGCCTATTATCATGATGAGTGAAAACACAACACAAAACTACACTTTCAGCAGTATGCTATGAAACAGCACTTCAACCTCTTTCATCTATCTGCGGCACATGTGCTTCATTCTCAGCCACACTGTCTAGTTACACACTACTGGATAATGTGTTGAAGCTGATAGTTACACACTACTATCAGCTTCAACACATTATCCAGTAGTGTGTAACTATCAGCTTCAACACATTATCCAGTAGTGTGTAACTATCAGCTTCAATACATTATTCAGTAGTGTGTAACTATCAGCTTCAACACATTATTCAGTAGTGTGTAACAATCAGCTTCAACGCATTATTCAGTAGTGTGTAACTATCAGCTTCAACACATTATTCAGTAGTGTGTAACTATCAGCTTCAACACATTATTCAGTAGTGTGTAACTATCAGCTTCAACACATTATTCAGTAGTGTGTA